>NW_026975364.1:0-74268 GCF_030014295.1 Loxodonta africana | reverse complement strand
TCACCGAACCCTAAACCTATCCTTAACACTAACCTGCACACAAACCCAAACCCTAGCCCTCACCATAAAAATAACCCTCACCCTATCCTGAACTTCATCCAAACACTAACCATAACCTTAACCCTAAACCTAGACCTAACCCAAACCCTAACCTTAAACCTAACTCTAAGAATAACGCTAGTCCATCTGTAACCCTAAACCGAACACTTACAATAGCCCTGAACCTAACCCTAAAATAATCCTAATCCTAACCCTAGACCTAATCCTAACCCTACCCCTAACCCTGACCCTAAATAGAACACTAAGTCTAACCCTCAACATGGACCTAAACCTAATTCTTACCCTACACCTAACCCTAATCCTAAACCAAACCCTAACTCTGACTATAACCCTAATCGTAACAATTACCCTAAACCCTCACCTTAACTGGAAAACTAACCGTAACCCGCACCCTAAATCCTAACCGTATCCCACAACCCTAACCCTAATGCTATCCCTAACCCTAACCCTAACATTAACCTGAAACCCCTGAGCCCTAATGATAAACCTAACCCTAACACAAACCCTAACCCTAACACCAAAGCCTAGCAAAAACCTTAACACTAACTCTCACCCTAACTCTAACACTAACCCGAAACCGAATCATGCACCTAACCCTAAGCCTAAACCAAACCTAACCATGACCAGAACCGCAAGGCCTAACCGGAACCCTCACCCAAACCCTAACCCTAAACTACACCTCTAACCCCTAACGCCTTATCATAACGGTAATCCTAACCCTAACCAACCCTAACCCTAAAACTAACCCTCACCCCAACCACAAAGCCTAACACAACCATGACCCTAACCCTAAACGTAACACTAAACTTAACCCTAACCTTAAATCTAACCCTAACCCTAAAACTGAACACAACCCCTGAACGTAACCCTAACCCTGAACATAACCTTAACACTAACCTGAAAACAAGCCCAAACCTTAGCCATAACCCTAACCCTCACCCTATCTTAAACTTCACCCTATCCCTAACCTAAAACTCACCCTGACTTTAACCCTAACCCTCCCCATAAACCTAACCCTCACCTTAACCTTGGCCCACCTGTAACCCGAAACCTAACCCTTACAATAACTCTGACCCTAATCCTCGCCCTAAACCTAATTCTAATTCTAACCCTGACCCTAACCCTAACCTAACCTCAACCCTATCTTTAAGCCTACCATAAACTTCAACCTAACCCTAACCCTTAACCTTAACTCTAACCCTAACCCTAGCCCTAACCCTAACCTTAACGGTAACACTTACCCAGAACCCTCACCTTAACTGTAAATGTAACTCTAACTCTTACCCTAACCCTAAACTTAACCCTAATTATAACCTTAACCTAAACCTAACTGAAACAGTAACCCTTAACCCTAACTCTAATCCTAATCCTTAGCCTAAAACTAACCTTAACCCTAAACCTAACCCTAACCACTGACCCTAACTCTAACCCTAACCCTGAGCCGAACCCTCACCCTTAACCAGAATTTCACCCTAAAGCATAACGCTAAGCGTACCCTCACTTCATTCAAACCCGAACCCTAAGCAAAACTAACACTAACACTACACGTAACCCTAACCCTAAACCTAACCCTAACCCTGACTCTGACCTGAACCCAAACCCCTAACCCCAACCCTCTCGCTTCACATAAACTTCTCTGTAACCCTAGCCCTAAAACTAAACGTAACACTAAATCTCCCCTAACCCTGACCGTACCATAAACGTAACCCTAACTCTAAACTCAAAACTAACCCTGACCCTAACCCTAACTCTAACCCTAATCCTAACCCTAAAACTTACCCTACACACTCAGCTTCAATGGAAACCTAGCACTAACCCTCATCTTACCATCTAAACCTAACCTCAACCCTTAACCTAACCCTACCTATAACCTTCACCTAGCCCTAAACCTAAACATGACTTAACCCTAACACTAACCCTAACCCTAAATCTAAACCTAACCTTAACCCTACACTTAATCCTAACCTAAGCTCTAACCCTAACCCCTAACGCTAACCCTAAGCTCAACCCTCACCCTTCAATTAAACTTTACCCCAGCTGTAGCCCTAACCCTAAGCCGAACCCTAAACCTGACCCTAACATTAACCCAAACACCTAACCCTAACCCTAAGCCTAATCCTAAACCTAACCCTAACCTTAACCCAAATGCCTAACCCTAACCCTAACCCTCATCCTTAACCTAAACTTCACCCTAAACCTAAGGCTAACCCTAACGCTGAAAGTAAAGCTAAGCCTTAACTATCCCCTAACTCTAGCCCTGACCCTAAACCTAATGCTAACCCTAGCCCTAACAGTAACACCCTAAAACATCAGCTTAATGTAAACTTAACACTAACCCTCCCATGAACCCCTAACCCTAACCCTACCCCGCATCCTACACCTAACCCAGACCTAAACCTAACCCTTTCTCTAACCCTAAATTAACCCTAACCTTAACTCTACCCTAACCCTAACAACAACTCTGAACCTGACCATAACCATCATCCTAAACCCTAGCACTAACTCCAACTCTAAATCTAACCCTAAGCTAGCCCTACCCTTTACCGTAAACCTAGCCTTAACCCTAACCTTACCCCTACCCAAACCCTAACGCTATACCTAACCCGAACACTAACCTTAACCCTACTCTAACCTTAAGCCTAACCCTGACTATTAACTGAAACTTCACCCTAACCCTAAGCCTAACTCTAACTCTAACCCTAACCATAACAATGACCCTAAACCCTCGCCTTAACTGTAAACCTAACCCTAACCCTCACCCTAATCCTTAACCGTATCCCCAACCCTAAACCTGACGCTATCCCCAAACTTATCCCTAACCCTAACCCTAATACGAACAGTAACCCAAATCTAACCCTAACCCTAATATTAAACCTAAACTTAAATCTACCCTAACCATAAACCTAACCCTAACACCCTAAACCTAACGTCTAACACCGTCTATAATCCTAACCCTTACCATAACCCTCACCCTTAACCTAAACTTCACACTAACCCTAAACCTAACCTAACGCTGACCCTAGACATAAAGCCTAACCCTCACCGAACCCTAAACCTATCCTTAACACTAACCTGCACACAAACCCAAACCCTAGCCCTCACCATAAAAATAACCCTCACCCTATCCTGAACTTCATCCAAACACTAACCATAACCTTAACCCTAAACCTAGACCTAACCCAAACCCTAACCTTAAACCTAACTCTAAGAATAACGCTAGTCCATCTGTAACCCTAAACCGAACACTTACAATAGCCCTGAACCTAACCCTAAAATAATCCTAATCCTAACCCTAGACCTAATCCTAACCCTACCCCTAACCCTGACCCTAAATAGAACACTAAGTCTAACCCTCAACATGGACCTAAACCTAATTCTTACCCTACACCTAACCCTAATCCTAAACCAAACCCTAACTCTGACTATAACCCTAATCGTAACAATTACCCTAAACCCTCACCTTAACTGCAAAACTAACCGTAACCCGCACCCTAAATCCTAACCGTATCCCACAACCCTAACCCTAATGCTATCCCTAACCCTAACCCTAACATTAACCTGAAACCCCTGAGCCCTAATGATAAACCTAACCCTAACACAAACCCTAACCCTAACACCAAAGCCTAGCAAAAACCTTAACACTAACTCTCACCCTAACTCTAACACTAACCCGAAACCGAATCATGCACCTAACCCCAAGCCTAAACCAAACCTAACCATGACCAGAACCGCAAGGCCTAACCGGAACCCTCACCCAAACCCTAACCCTAAACTACACCTCTAACCCCTAACGCCTTGTCATAACGGTAATCCTAACCCTAACCAACCCTAACCCTAAAACTAACCCTCACCCCAACCACAAAGCCTAACACAACCATGACCCTAACCCTAAACGTAACACTAAACTTAACCCTAACCTTAAATCTAACCCTAACCCTAAAACTGAACACAACCCCTGAACGTAACCCTAACCCTGAACATAACCTTAACACTAACCTGAAAACAAGCCCAAACCTTAGCCATAACCCTAACCCTCACCCTATCTTAAACTTCACCCTATCCCTAACCTAAAACTCACCCTGACTTTAACCCTAACCCTCCCCATAAACCTAACCCTCACCTTAACCTTGGCCCACCTGTAACCCGAAACCTAACCCTTACAATAACTCTGACCCTAATCCTCGCCCTAAACCTAATTCTAATTCTAACCCTGACCCTAACCCTAACCTAACCTCAACCCTATCTTTAAGCCTACCATAAACTTCAACCTAACCCTAACCCTTAACCTTAACTCTAACCCTAACCCTAGCCCTAACCCTAACCTTAACGGTAACACTTACCCAGAACCCTCACCTTAACTGTAAATGTAACTCTAACTCTTACCCTAACCCTAAACTTAACCCTAATTATAACCTTAACCTAAACCTAACTGAAACAGTAACCCTTAACCCTAACTCTAATCCTAATCCTTAGCCTAAAACTAACCTTAACCCTAAACCTAACCCTAACCACTGACCCTAACTCTAACCCTAACCCTGAGCCGAACCCTCACCCTTAACCAGAATTTCACCCTAAAGCATAACGCTAAGCGTACCCTCACTTCATTCAAACCCGAACCCTAAGCAAAACTAACACTAACACTACACGTAACCCTAACCCTAAACCTAACCCTAACCCTGACTCTGACCTGAACCCAAACCCCTAACACCAACCCTCTCGCTTCACATAAACTTCTCTGTAACCCTAGCCCTAAAACTAAACGTAACACTAAATCTCCCCTAACCCTGACCGTACCATAAACGTAACCCTAACTCTAAACTCAAAACTAACCCTGACCCTAACCCTAACTCTAACCCTAATCCTAACCCTAAAACTTATCCTACACACTCAGCTTCAATGGAAACCTAGCACTAACCCTCATCTTACCATCTAAACCTAACCTCAACCCTTAACCTAACCCTACCTATAACCTTCACCTAGCCCTAAACCTAAACATGACTTAACCCTAACACTAACCCTAACCCTAAATCTAAACCTAACCTTAACCCTACACTTAATCCTAACCTAAGCTCTAACCCTAACCCCTAACGCTAACCCTAAGCTCAACCCTCACCCTTCAATTAAACTTTACCCCAGCTGTAGCCCTAACCCTAAGCCGAACCCTAAACCTGACCCTAACATTAACCCAAACACCTAACCCTAACCCTAAGCCTAATCCTAAACCTAACCCTAACCTTAACCCAAATGCCTAACCCTAACCCTAACCCTCATCCTTAACCTAAACTTCACCCTAAACCTAAGGCTAACCCTAACCCTGAAAGTAAAGCTAACCCTTAACTATCCCCTAACTCTAGCCCTGACCCTAAACCTAATGCTAACCCTAGCCCTAACAGTAACACCCTAAAACATCAGCTTAATGTAAACTTAACACTAACCCTCCCATGAACCCCTAACCCTAACCCTACCCCGCATCCTACACCTAACCCAGACCTAAACCTAACCCTTTCTCTAACCCTAAATTAACCCTAACCTTAACTCTACCCTAACCCTAACAACAACTCTGAACCTGACCATAACCATCATCCTAAACCCTAGCACTAACTCCAACTCTAAATCTAACCCTAAGCTAGCCCTACCCTTTACCGTAAACCTAGCCTTAACCCTAACCTTACCCCTACCCAAACCCTAACGCTATACCTAACCCGAACACTAACCTTAACCCTACTCTAACCTTAAGCCTAACCCTGACTATTAACTGAAACTTCACCCTAACCCTAAGCCTAACTCTAACTCTAACCCTAACCATAACAATGACCCTAAACCCTCGCCTTAACTGTAAACCTAACCCTAACCCTCACCCTAATCCTTAACCGTATCCCCAACCCTAAACCTGACGCTATCCCCAAACTTATCCCTAACCCTAACCCTAATACGAACAGTAACCCAAATCTAACCCTAACCCTAATATTAAACCTAAACTTAAATCTACCCTAACCATAAACCTAACCCTAACACCCTAAACCTAACGTCTAACACCGTGTATAATCCTAACCCTTACCATAACCCTCACCCTTAACCTAAACTTCACACTAACCCTAAACCTAACCTAACGCTGACCCTAGACATAAAGCCTAACCCTCACCGAACCCTAAACCTATCCTTAACACTAACCTGCACACAAACCCAAACCCTAGCCCTCACCATAAAAATAACCCTCACCCTATCCTGAACTTCATCCAAACACTAACCATAACCTTAACCCTAAACCTAGACCTAACCCAAACCCTAACCTTAAACCTAACTCTAAGAATAACGCTAGTCCATCTGTAACCCTAAACCGAACACTTACAATAGCCCTGAACCTAACCCTAAAATAATCCTAATCCTAACCCTAGACCTAATCCTAACCCTACCCCTAACCCTGACCCTAAATAGAACACTAAGTCTAACCCTCAACATGGACCTAAACCTAATTCTTACCCTACACCTAACCCTAATCCTAAACCAAACCCTAACTCTGACTATAACCCTAATCGTAACAATTACCCTAAACCCTCACCTTAACTGGAAAACTAACCGTAACCCGCACCCTAAATCCTAACCGTATCCCACAACCCTAACCCTAATGCTATCCCTAACCCTAACCCTAACATTAACCTGAAACCCCTGAGCCCTAATGATAAACCTAACCCTAACACAAACCCTAACCCTAACACCAAAGCCTAGCAAAAACCTTAACACTAACTCTCACCCTAACTCTAACACTAACCCGAAACCGAATCATGCACCTAACCCTAAGCCTAAACCAAACCTAACCATGACCAGAACCGCAAGGCCTAACCGGAACCCTCACCCAAACCCTAACCCTAAACTACACCTCTAACCCCTAACGCCTTATCATAACGGTAATCCTAACCCTAACCAACCCTAACCCTAAAACTAACCCTCACCCCAACCACAAAGCCTAACACAACCATGACCCTAACCCTAAACGTAACACTAAACTTAACCCTAACCTTAAATCTAACCCTAACCCTAAAACTGAACACAACCCCTGAACGTAACCCTAACCCTGAACATAACCTTAACACTAACCTGAAAACAAGCCCAAACCTTAGCCATAACCCTAACCCTCACCCTATCTTAAACTTCACCCTATCCCTAACCTAAAACTCACCCTGACTTTAACCCTAACCCTCCCCATAAACCTAACCCTCACCTTAACCTTGGCCCACCTGTAACCCGAAACCTAACCCTTACAATAACTCTGACCCTAATCCTCGCCCTAAACCTAATTCTAATTCTAACCCTGACCCTAACCCTAACCTAACCTCAACCCTATCTTTAAGCCTACCATAAACTTCAACCTAACCCTAACCCTTAACCTTAACTCTAACCCTAACCCTAGCCCTAACCCTAACCTTAACGGTAACACTTACCCAGAACCCTCACCTTAACTGTAAATGTAACTCTAACTCTTACCCTAACCCTAAACTTAACCCTAATTATAACCTTAACCTAAACCTAACTGAAACAGTAACCCTTAACCCTAACTCTAATCCTAATCCTTAGCCTAAAACTAACCTTAACCCTAAACCTAACCCTAACCACTGACCCTAACTCTAACCCTAACCCTGAGCCGAACCCTCACCCTTAACCAGAATTTCACCCTAAAGCATAACGCTAAGCGTACCCTCACTTCATTCAAACCCGAACCCTAAGCAAAACTAACACTAACACTACACGTAACCCTAACCCTAAACCTAACCCTAACCCTGACTCTGACCTGAACCCAAACCCCTAACCCCAACCCTCTCGCTTCACATAAACTTCTCTGTAACCCTAGCCCTAAAACTAAACGTAACACTAAATCTCCCCTAACCCTGACCGTACCATAAACGTAACCCTAACTCTAAACTCAAAACTAACCCTGACCCTAACCCTAACTCTAACCCTAATCCTAACCCTAAAACTTACCCTACACACTCAGCTTCAATGGAAACCTAGCACTAACCCTCATCTTACCATCTAAACCTAACCTCAACCCTTAACCTAACCCTACCTATAACCTTCACCTAGCCCTAAACCTAAACATGACTTAACCCTAACACTAACCCTAACCCTAAATCTAAACCTAACCTTAACCCTACACTTAATCCTAACCTAAGCTCTAACCCTAACCCCTAACGCTAACCCTAAGCTCAACCCTCACCCTTCAATTAAACTTTACCCCAGCTGTAGCCCTAACCCTAAGCCGAACCCTAAACCTGACCCTAACATTAACCCAAACACCTAACCCTAACCCTAAGCCTAATCCTAAACCTAACCCTAACCTTAACCCAAATGCCTAACCCTAACCCTAACCCTCATCCTTAACCTAAACTTCACCCTAAACCTAAGGCTAACCCTAACCCTGAAAGTAAAGCTAAGCCTTAACTATCCCCTAACTCTAGCCCTGACCCTAAACCTAATGCTAACCCTAGCCCTAACAGTAACACCCTAAAACATCAGCTTAATGTAAACTTAACACTAACCCTCCCATGAACCCCTAACCCTAACCCTACCCCGCATCCTACACCTAACCCAGACCTAAACCTAACCCTTTCTCTAACCCTAAATTAACCCTAACCTTAACTCTACCCTAACCCTAACAACAACTCTGAACCTGACCATAACCATCATCCTAAACCCTAGCACTAACTCCAACTCTAAATCTAACCCTAAGCTAGCCCTACCCTTTACCGTAAACCTAGCCTTAACCCTAACCTTACCCCTACCCAAACCCTAACGCTATACCTAACCCGAACACTAACCTTAACCCTACTCTAACCTTAAGCCTAACCCTGACTATTAACTGAAACTTCACCCTAACCCTAAGCCTAACTCTAACTCTAACCCTAACCATAACAATGACCCTAAACCCTCGCCTTAACTGTAAACCTAACCCTAACCCTCACCCTAATCCTTAACCGTATCCCCAACCCTAAACCTGACGCTATCCCCAAACTTATCCCTAACCCTAACCCTAATACGAACAGTAACCCAAATCTAACCCTAACCCTAATATTAAACCTAAACTTAAATCTACCCTAACCATAAACCTAACCCTAACACCCTAAACCTAACGTCTAACACCGTGTATAATCCTAACCCTTACCATAACCCTCACCCTTAACCTAAACTTCACACTAACCCTAAACCTAACCTAACGCTGACCCTAGACATAAAGCCTAACCCTCACCGAACCCTAAACCTATCCTTAACACTAACCTGCACACAAACCCAAACCCTAGCCCTCACCATAAAAATAACCCTCACCCTATCCTGAACTTCATCCAAACACTAACCATAACCTTAACCCTAAACCTAGACCTAACCCAAACCCTAACCTTAAACCTAACTCTAAGAATAACGCTAGTCCATCTGTAACCCTAAACCGAACACTTACAATAGCCCTGAACCTAACCCTAAAATAATCCTAATCCTAACCCTAGACCTAATCCTAACCCTACCCCTAACCCTGACCCTAAATAGAACACTAAGTCTAACCCTCAACATGGACCTAAACCTAATTCTTACCCTACACCTAACCCTAATCCTAAACCAAACCCTAACTCTGACTATAACCCTAATCGTAACAATTACCCTAAACCCTCACCTTAACTGCAAAACTAACCGTAACCCGCACCCTAAATCCTAACCGTATCCCACAACCCTAACCCTAATGCTATCCCTAACCCTAACCCTAACATTAACCTGAAACCCCTGAGCCCTAATGATAAACCTAACCCTAACACAAACCCTAACCCTAACACCAAAGCCTAGCAAAAACCTTAACACTAACTCTCACCCTAACTCTAACACTAACCCGAAACCGAATCATGCACCTAACCCCAAGCCTAAACCAAACCTAACCATGACCAGAACCGCAAGGCCTAACCGGAACCCTCACCCAAACCCTAACCCTAAACTACACCTCTAACCCCTAACGCCTTATCATAACGGTAATCCTAACCCTAACCAACCCTAACCCTAAAACTAACCCTCACCCCAACCACAAAGCCTAACACAACCATGACCCTAACCCTAAACGTAACACTAAACTTAACCCTAACCTTAAATCTAACCCTAACCCTAAAACTGAACACAACCCCTGAACGTAACCCTAACCCTGAACATAACCTTAACACTAACCTGAAAACAAGCCCAAACCTTAGCCATAACCCTAACCCTCACCCTATCTTAAACTTCACCCTATCCCTAACCTAAAACTCACCCTGACTTTAACCCTAACCCTCCCCATAAACCTAACCCTCACCTTAACCTTGGCCCACCTGTAACCCGAAACCTAACCCTTACAATAACTCTGACCCTAATCCTCGCCCTAAACCTAATTCTAATTCTAACCCTGACCCTAACCCTAACCTAACCTCAACCCTATCTTTAAGCCTACCATAAACTTCAACCTAACCCTAACCCTTAACCTTAACTCTAACCCTAACCCTAGCCCTAACCCTAACCTTAACGGTAACACTTACCCAGAACCCTCACCTTAACTGTAAATGTAACTCTAACTCTTACCCTAACCCTAAACTTAACCCTAATTATAACCTTAACCTAAACCTAACTGAAACAGTAACCCTTAACCCTAACTCTAATCCTAATCCTTAGCCTAAAACTAACCTTAACCCTAAACCTAACCCTAACCACTGACCCTAACTCTAACCCTAACCCTGAGCCGAACCCTCACCCTTAACCAGAATTTCACCCTAAAGCATAACGCTAAGCGTACCCTCACTTCATTCAAACCCGAACCCTAAGCAAAACTAACACTAACACTACACGTAACCCTAACCCTAAACCTAACCCTAACCCTGACTCTGACCTGAACCCAAACCCCTAACCCCAACCCTCTCGCTTCACATAAACTTCTCTGTAACCCTAGCCCTAAAACTAAACGTAACACTAAATCTCCCCTAACCCTGACCGTACCATAAACGTAACCCTAACTCTAAACTCAAAACTAACCCTGACCCTAACCCTAACTCTAACCCTAATCCTAACCCTAAAACTTACCCTACACACTCAGCTTCAATGGAAACCTAGCACTAACCCTCATCTTACCATCTAAACCTAACCTCAACCCTTAACCTAACCCTACCTATAACCTTCACCTAGCCCTAAACCTAAACATGACTTAACCCTAACACTAACCCTAACCCTAAATCTAAACCTAACCTTAACCCTACACTTAATCCTAACCTAAGCTCTAACCCTAACCCCTAACGCTAACCCTAAGCTCAACCCTCACCCTTCAATTAAACTTTACCCCAGCTGTAGCCCTAACCCTAAGCTGAACCCTAAACCTGACCCTAACATTAACCCAAACACCTAACCCTAACCCTAAGCCTAATCCTAAACCTAACCCTAACCTTAACCCAAATGCCTAACCCTAACCCTAACCCTCATCCTTAACCTAAACTTCACCCTAAACCTAAGGCTAACCCTAACCCTGAAAGTAAAGCTAAGCCTTAACTATCCCCTAACTCTAGCCCTGACCCTAAACCTAATGCTAACCCTAGCCCTAACAGTAACACCCTAAAACATCAGCTTAATGTAAACTTAACACTAACCCTCCCATGAACCCCTAACCCTAACCCTACCCCGCATCCTACACCTAACCCAGACCTAAACCTAACCCTTTCTCTAACCCTAAATTAACCCTAACCTTAACTCTACCCTAACCCTAACAACAACTCTGAACCTGACCATAACCATCATCCTAAACCCTAGCACTAACTCCAACTCTAAATCTAACCCTAAGCTAGCCCTACCCTTTACCGTAAACCTAGCCTTAACCCTAACCTTACCCCTACCCAAACCCTAACGCTATACCTAACCCGAACACTAACCTTAACCCTACTCTAACCTTAAGCCTAACCCTGACTATTAACTGAAACTTCACCCTAACCCTAAGCCTAACTCTAACTCTAACCCTAACCATAACAATTACCCTAAACCCTCGCCTTAACTGAAAACCTAACCCTAACCCTCACCCTAATCCTTAACCGTATCCCCAACCCTAAACCTGACGCTATCCCCAAACTTATCCCTAACCCTAACCCTAATACGAACAGTAACCCAAATCTAACCCTAACCCTAATATTAAACCTAAACTTAAATCTACCCTAACCATAAACCTAACCCTAACACCCTAAACCTAACGTCTAACACCGTCTATAATCCTAACCCTTACCATAACCCTCACCCTTAACCTAAACTTCACACTAACCCTAAACCTAACCTAACGCTGACCCTAGACATAACGCCTAACCCTCACCGAACCCTAAACCTATCCTTAACACTAACCTGCACACAAACCCAAACCCTAGCCCTCACCATAAAAATAACCCTCACCCTATCCTGAACTTCATCCAAACACTAACCATAACCTTAACCCTAAACCTAGACCTAACCCAAACCCTAACCTTAAACCTAACTCTAAGAATAACGCTAGTCCATCTGTAACCCTAAACCGAACACTTACAATAGCCCTGAACCTAACCCTAAAATAATCCTAATCCTAACCCTAGACCTAATCCTAACCCTACCCCTAACCCTGACCCTAAATAGAACACTAAGTCTAACCCTCAACATGGACCTAAACCTAATTCTTACCCTACACCTAACCCTAATCCTAAACCAAACCCTAACTCTGACTATAACCCTAATCGTAACAATTACCCTAAACCCTCACCTTAACTGGAAAACTAACCGTAACCCGCACCCTAAATCCTAACCGTATCCCACAACCCTAACCCTAATGCTATCCCTAACCCTAACCCTAACATTAACCTGAAACCCCTGAGCCCTAATGATAAACCTAACCCTAACACAAACCCTAACCCTAACACCAAAGCCTAGCAAAAACCTTAACACTAACTCTCACCCTAACTCTAACACTAACCCGAAACCGAATCATGCACCTAACCCTAAGCCTAAACCAAACCTAACCATGACCAGAACCGCAAGGCCTAACCGGAACCCTCACCCAAACCCTAACCCTAAACTACACCTCTAACCCCTAACGCCTTATCATAACGGTAATCCTAACCCTAACCAACCCTAACCCTAAAACTAACCCTCACCCCAACCACAAAGCCTAACACAACCATGACCCTAACCCTAAACGTAACACTAAACTTAACCCTAACCTTAAATCTAACCCTAACCCTAAAACTGAACACAACCCCTGAACGTAACCCTAACCCTGAACATAACCTTAACACTAACCTGAAAACAAGCCCAAACCTTAGCCATAACCCTAACCCTCACCCTATCTTAAACTTCACCCTATCCCTAACCTAAAACTCACCCTGACTTTAACCCTAACCCTCCCCATAAACCTAACCCTCACCTTAACCTTGGCCCACCTGTAACCCGAAACCTAACCCTTACAATAACTCTGACCCTAATCCTCGCCCTAAACCTAATTCTAATTCTAACCCTGACCCTAACCCTAACCTAACCTCAACCCTATCTTTAAGCCTACCATAAACTTCAACCTAACCCTAACCCTTAACCTTAACTCTAACCCTAACCCTAGCCCTAACCCTAACCTGAACGGTAACACTTACCCAGAACCCTCACCTTAACTGTAAATGTAACTCTAACTCTTACCCTAACCCTAAACTTAACCCTAATTATAACCTTAACCTAAACCTAACTGAAACAGTAACCCTTAACCCTAACTCTAATCCTAATCCTTAGCCTAAAACTAACCTTAACCCTAAACCTAACCCTAACCACTGACCCTAACTCTAACCCTAACCCTGAGCCGAACCCTCAACCTTAACCAGAATTTCACCCTAAAGCATAACGCTAAGCGTACCCTCACTTCATTCAAACCCGAACCCTAAGCAAAACTAACACTAACACTACACGTAACCCTAACCCTAAACCTAACCCTAACCCTGACTCTGACCTGAACCCAAACCCCTAACCCCAACCCTCTCGCTTCACATAAACTTCTCTGTAACCCTAGCCCTAAAACTAAACGTAACACTAAATCTCCCCTAACCCTGACCGTACCATAAACGTAACCCTAACTCTAAACTCAAAACTAACCCTGACCCTAACCCTAACTCTAACCCTAATCCTAACCCTAAAACTTACCCTACACACTCAGCTTCAATGGAAACCTAGCACTAACCCTCATCTTACCATCTAAACCTAACCTCAACCCTTAACCTAACCCTATCTATAACCTTCACCTAGCCCTAAACCTAAACATGACTTAACCCTAACACTAACCCTAACCCTAAATCTAAACCTAACCTTAACCCTGCACTTAATCCTAACCTAAGCTCTAACCCTAACCCCTAACGCTAACCCTAAGCTCAACCCTCACCCTTCAATTAAACTTTACCCCAGCTGTAGCCCTAACCCTAAGCCGAACCCTAAACCTGACCCTAACATTAACCCAAACACCTAACCCTAACCCTAAGCCTAATCCTAAACCTAACCCTAACCTTAACCCAAATGCCTAACCCTAACCCTAACCCTCATCCTTAACCTAAACTTCACCCTAAACCTAAGGCTAACCCTAACGCTGAAAGTAAAGCTAAGCCTTAACTATCCCCTAACTCTAGCCCTGACCCTAAACCTAATGCTAACCCTAGCCCTAACAGTAACACCCTAAAACATCAGCTTAATGTAAACTTAACACTAACCCTCCCATGAACCCCTAACCCTAACCCTACCCCGCATCCTACACCTAACCCAGACCTAAACCTAACCCTTTCTCTAACCCTAAATTAACCCTAACCTTAACTCTACCCTAACCCTAACAACAACTCTGAACCTGACCATAACCATCATCCTAAACCCTAGCACTAACTCCAACTCTAAATCTAACCCTAAGCTAGCCCTACCCTTTACCGTAAACCTAGCCTTAACCCTAACCTTACCCCTACCCAAACCCTAACGCTATACCTAACCCGAACACTAACCTTAACCCTACTCTAACCTTAAGCCTAACCCTGACTATTAACTGAAACTTCACCCTAACCCTAAGCCTAACTCTAACTCTAACCCTAACCATAACAATTACTCTAAACCCTCGCCTTAACTGAAAACCTAACCCTAACCCTCACCCTAATCCTTAACCGTATCCCCAACCCTAAACCTGACGCTATCCCCAAACTTATCCCTAACCCTAACCCTAATACGAACAGTAACCCAAATCTAACCCTAACCCTAATATTAAACCTAAACTTAAATCTACCCTAACCATAAACCTAACCCTAACACCCTAAACCTAACGTCTAACACCGTCTATAATCCTAACCCTTACCATAACCCTCACCCTTAACCTAAACTTCACACTAACCCTAAACCTAACCTAACGCTGACCCTAGACATAACGCCTAACCCTCACCGAACCCTAAACCTATCCTTAACACTAACCTGCACACAAACCCAAACCCTAGCCCTCACCATAAAAATAACCCTCACCCTATCCTGAACTTCATCCAAACACTAACCATAACCTTAACCCTAAACCTAGACCTAACCCAAACCCTAACCTTAAACCTAACTCTAAGAATAACGCTAGTCCATCTGTAACCCTAAACCGAACACTTACAATAGCCCTGAACCTAACCCTAAAATAATCCTAATCCTAACCCTAGACCTAATCCTAACCCTACCCCTAACCCTGACCCTAAATAGAACACTAAGTCTAACCCTCAACATGGACCTAAACCTAATTCTTACCCTACACCTAACCCTAATCCTAAACCAAACCCTAACTCTGACTATAACCCTAATCGTAACAATTACCCTAAACCCTCACCTTAACTGGAAAACTAACCGTAACCCGCACCCTAAATCCTAACCGTATCCCACAACCCTAACCCTAATGCTATCCCTAACCCTAACCCTAACATTAACCTGAAACCCCTGAGCCCTAATGATAAACCTAACCCTAACACAAACCCTAACCCTAACACCAAAGCCTAGCAAAAACCTTAACACTAACTCTCACCCTAACTCTAACACTAACCCGAAACCGAATCATGCACCTAACCCCAAGCCTAAACCAAACCTAACCATGACCAGAACCGCAAGGCCTAACCGGAACCCTCACCCAAACCCTAACCCTAAACTACACCTCTAACCCCTAACGCCTTATCATAACGGTAATCCTAACCCTAACCAACCCTAACCCTAAAACTAACCCTCACCCCAACCACAAAGCCTAACACAACCATGACCCTAACCCTAAACGTAACACTAAACTTAACCCTAACCTTAAATCTAACCCTAACCCTAAAACTGAACACAACCCCTGAACGTAACCCTAACCCTGAACATAACCTTAACACTAACCTGAAAACAAGCCCAAACCTTAGCCATAACCCTAACCCTCACCCTATCTTAAACTTCACCCTATCCCTAACCTAAAACTCACCCTGACTTTAACCCTAACCCTCCCCATAAACCTAACCCTCACCTTAACCTTGGCCCACCTGTAACCCGAAACCTAACCCTTACAATAACTCTGACCCTAATCCTCGCCCTAAACCTAATTCTAATTCTAACCCTGACCCTAACCCTAACCTAACCTCAACCCTATCTTTAAGCCTACCATAAACTTAAACCTAACCCTAACCCTTAACCTTAACTCTAACCCTAACCCTAGCCCTAACCCTAACCTGAACGGTAACACTTACCCAGAACCCTCACCTTAACTGTAAATGTAACTCTAACTCTTACCCTAACCCTAAACTTAACCCTAATTATAACCTTAACCTAAACCTAACTGAAACAGTAACCCTTAACCCTAACTCTAATCCTAATCCTTAGCCTAAAACTAACCTTAACCCTAAACCTAACCCTAACCACTGACCCTAACTCTAACCCTAACCCTGAGCCGAACCCTCAACCTTAACCAGAATTTCACCCTAAAGCATAACGCTAAGCGTACCCTCACTTCATTCAAACCCGAACCCTAAGCAAAACTAACACTAACACTACACGTAACCCTAACCCTAAACCTAACCCTAACCCTGACTCTGACCTGAACCCAAACCCCTAACCCCAACCCTCTCGCTTCACATAAACTTCTCTGTAACCCTAGCCCTAAAACTGAACGTAACACTAAATCTCCCCTAACCCTGACCGTACCATAAACGTAACCCTAACTCTAAACTCAAAACTAACCCTGACCCTAACCCTAACTCTAACCCTAATCCTAACCCTAAAACTTACCCTACACACTCAGCTTCAATGGAAACCTAGCACTAACCCTCATCTTACCATCTAAACCTAACCTCAACCCTTAACCTAACCCTATCTATAACCTTCACCTAGCCCTAAACCTAAACATGACTTAACCCTAACACTAACCCTAACCCTAAATCTAAACCTAACCTTAACCCTGCACTTAATCCTAACCTAAGCTCTAACCCTAACCCCTAACGCTAACCCTAAGCTCAACCCTCACCCTTCAATTAAACTTTACCCCAGCTGTAGCCCTAACCCTAAGCCGAACCCTAAACCTGACCCTAACATTAACCCAAACACCTAACCCTAACCCTAAGCCTAATCCTAAACCTAACCCTAACCTTAACCCAAATGCCTAACCCTAACCCTAACCCTCATCCTTAACCTAAACTTCACCCTAAACCTAAGGCTAACCCTAACGCTGAAAGTAAAGCTAAGCCTTAACTATCCCCGGACTCTAGCCCTGACCCTAAACCTAATGCTAACCCTAGCCCTAACAGTAACACCCTAAAACATCAGCTTAATGTAAACTTAACACTAACCCTCCCATGAACCCCTAACCCTAACCCTACCCCGCATCCTACACCTAACCCAGACCTAAACCTAACCCTTTCTCTAACCCTAAATTAACCCTAACCTTAACTCTACCCTAACCCTAACAACAACTCTGAACCTGACCATAACCATCATCCTAAACCCTAGCACTAACTCCAACTCTAAATCTAACCCTAAGCTAGCCCTACCCTTTACCGTAAACCTAGCCTTAACCCTAACCTTACCCCTACCCAAACCCTAACGCTATACCTAACCCGAACACTAACCTTAACCCTACTCTAACCTTAAGCCTAACCCTGACTATTAACTGAAACTTCACCCTAACCCTAAGCCTAACTCTAACTCTAACCCTAACCATAACAATGACCCTAAACCCTCGCCTTAACTGAAAACCTAACCCTAACCCTCACCCTAATCCTTAACCGTATCCCCAACCCTAAACCTGACGCTATCCCCAAACTTATCCCTAACCCTAACCCTAATACGAACAGTAACCCAAATCTAACCCTAACCCTAATATTAAACCTAAACTTAAATCTACCCTAACCATAAACCTAACCCTAACACCCTAAACCTAACGTCTAACACCGTCTATAATCCTAACCCTTACCATAACCCTCACCCTTAACCTAAACTTCACACTAACCCTAAACCTAACCTAACGCTGACCCTAGACATAACGCCTAACCCTCACCGAACCCTAAACCTATCCTTAACACTAACCTGCACACAAACCCAAACCCTAGCCCTCACCATAAAAATAACCCTCACCCTATCCTGAACTTCATCCAAACACTAACCATAACCTTAACCCTAAACCTAGACCTAACCCAAACCCTAACCTTAAACCTAACTCTAAGAATAACGCTAGTCCATCTGTAACCCTAAACCGAACACTTACAATAGCCCTGAACCTAACCCTAAAATAATCCTAATCCTAACCCTAGACCTAATCCTAACCCTACCCCTAACCCTGACCCTAAATAGAACACTAAGTCTAACCCTCAACATGGACCTAAACCTAATTCTTACCCTACACCTAACCCTAATCCTAAACCAAACCCTAACTCTGACTATAACCCTAATCGTAACAATTACCCTAAACCCTCACCTTAACTGGAAAACTAACCGTAACCCGCACCCTAAATCCTAACCGTATCCCACAACCCTAACCCTAATGCTATCCCTAACCCTAACCCTAACATTAACCTGAAACCCCTGAGCCCTAATGATAAACCTAACCCTAACACAAACCCTAACCCTAACACCAAAGCCTAGCAAAAACCTTAACACTAACTCTCACCCTAACTCTAACACTAACCCGAAACCGAATCATGCACCTAACCCTAAGCCTAAACCAAACCTAACCATGACCAGAACCGCAAGGCCTAACCGGAACCCTCACCCAAACCCTAACCCTAAACTACACCTCTAACCCCTAACGCCTTATCATAACGGTAATCCTAACCCTAACCAACCCTAACCCTAAAACTAACCCTCACCCCAACCACAAAGCCTAACACAACCATGACCCTAACCCTAAACGTAACACTAAACTTAACCCTAACCTTAAATCTAACCCTAACCCTAAAACTGAACACAACCCCTGAACGTAACCCTAACCCTGAACATAACCTTAACACTAACCTGAAAACAAGCCCAAACCTTAGCCATAACCCTAACCCTCACCCTATCTTAAACTTCACCCTATCCCTAACCTAAAACTCACCCTGACTTTAACCCTAACCCTCCCCATAAACCTAACCCTCACCTTAACCTTGGCCCACCTGTAACCCGAAACCTAACCCTTACAATAACTCTGACCCTAATCCTCGCCCTAAACCTAATTCTAATTCTAACCCTGACCCTAACCCTAACCTAACCTCAACCCTATCTTTAAGCCTACCATAAACTTAAACCTAACCCTAACCCTTAACCTTAACTCTAACCCTAACCCTAGCCCTAACCCTAACCTTAACGGTAACACTTACCCAGAACCCTCACCTTAACTGTAAATGTAACTCTAACTCTTACCCTAACCCTAAACTTAACCCTAATTATAACCTTAACCTAAACCTAACTGAAACAGTAACCCTTAACCCTAACTCTAATCCTAATCCTTAGCCTAAAACTAACCTTAACCCTAAACCTAACCCTAACCACTGACCCTAACTCTAACCCTAACCCTGAGCCGAACCCTCACCCTTAACCAGAATTTCACCCTAAAGCATAACGCTAAGCGTACCCTCACTTCATTCAAACCCGAACCCTAAGCAAAACTAACACTAACACTACACGTAACCCTAACCCTAAACCTAACCCTAACCCTGACTCTGACCTGAACCCAAACCCCTAACCCCAACCCTCTCGCTTCACATAAACTTCTCTGTAACCCTAGCCCTAAAACTGAACGTAACACTAAATCTCCCCTAACCCTGACGGTACCATAAACGTAACCCTAACTCTAAACTCAAAACTAACCCTGACCCTAACCCTAACTCTAACCCTAATCCTAACCCTAAAACTTACCCTACACACTCAGCTTCAATGGAAACCTAGCACTAACCCTCATCTTACCATCTAAACCTAACCTCAACCCTTAACCTAACCCTACCTATAACCTTCACCTAGCCCTAAACCTAAACATGACTTAACCCTAACACTAACCCTAACCCTAAATCTAAACCTAACCTTAACCCTACACTTAATCCTAACCTAAGCTCTAACCCTAACCCCTAACGCTAACCCTAAGCTCAACCCTCACCCTTCAATTAAACTTTACCCCAGCTGTAGCCCTAACCCTAAGCCGAACCCTAAACCTGACCCTAACATTAACCCAAACACCTAACCCTAACCCTAAGCCTAATCCTAAACCTAACCCTAACCTTAACCCAAATGCCTAACCCTAACCCTAACCCTCATCCTTAACCTAAACTTCACCCTAAACCTAAGGCTAACCCTAACCCTGAAAGTAAAGCTAAGCCTTAACTATCCCCTGACTCTAGCCCTGACCCTAAACCTAATGCTAACCCTAGCCCTAACAGTAACACCCTAAAACATCAGCTTAATGTAAACTTAACACTAACCCTCCCATGAACCCCTAACCCTAACCCTACCCCGCATCCTACACCTAACCCAGACCTAAACCTAACCCTTTCTCTAACCCTAAATTAACCCTAACCTTAACTCTACCCTAACCCTAACAACAACTCTGAACCTGACCATAACCATCATCCTAAACCCTAGCACTAACTCCAACTCTAAATCTAACCCTAAGCTAGCCCTACCCTTTACCGTAAACCTAGCCTTAACCCTAACCTTACCCCTACCCAAACCCTAACGCTATACCTAACCCGAACACTAACCTTAACCCTACTCTAACCTTAAGCCTAACCCTGACTATTAACTGAAACTTCACCCTAACCCTAAGCCTAACTCTAACTCTAACCCTAACCATAACAATGACCCTAAACCCTCGCCTTAACTGTAAACCTAACCCTAACCCTCACCCTAATCCTTAACCGTATCCCCAACCCTAAACCTGACGCTATCCCCAAACTTATCCCTAACCCTAACCCTAATACGAACAGTAACCCAAATCTAACCCTAACCCTAATATTAAACCTAAACTTAAATCTACCCTAACCATAAACCTAACCCTAACACCCTAAACCTAACGTCTAACACCGTCTATAATCCTAACCCTTACCATAACCCTCACCCTTAACCTAAACTTCACACTAACCCTAAACCTAACCTAACGCTGACCCTAGACATAACGCCTAACCCTCACCGAACCCTAAACCTATCCTTAACACTAACCTGCACACAAACCCAAACCCTAGCCCTCACCATAAAAATAACCCTCACCCTATCCTGAACTTCATCCAAACACTAACCATAACCTTAACCCTAAACCTAGACCTAACCCAAACCCTAACCTTAAACCTAACTCTAAGAATAACGCTAGTCCATCTGTAACCCTAAACCGAACACTTACAATAGCCCTGAACCTAACCCTAAAATAATCCTAATCCTAACCCTAGACCTAATCCTAACCCTACCCCTAACCCTGACCCTAAATAGAACACTAAGTCTAACCCTCAACATGGACCTAAACCTAATTCTTACCCTACACCTAACCCTAATCCTAAACCAAACCCTAACTCTGACTATAACCCTAATCGTAACAATTACCCTAAACCCTCACCTTAACTGGAAAACTAACCGTAACCCGCACCCTAAATCCTAACCGTATCCCACAACCCTAACCCTAATGCTATCCCTAACCCTAACCCTAACATTAACCTGAAACCCCTGAGCCCTAATGATAAACCTAACCCTAACACAAACCCTAACCCTAACACCAAAGCCTAGCAAAAACCTTAACACTAACTCTCACCCTAACTCTAACACTAACCCGAAACCGAATCATGCACCTAACCCTAAGCCTAAACCAAACCTAACCATGACCAGAACCGCAAGGCCTAACCGGAACCCTCACCCAAACCCTAACCCTAAACTACACCTCTAACCCCTAACGCCTTATCATAACGGTAATCCTAACCCTAACCAACCCTAACCCTAAAACTAACCCTCACCCCAACCACAAAGCCTAACACAACCATGACCCTAACCCTAAACGTAACACTAAACTTAACCCTAACCTTAAATCTAACCCTAACCCTAAAACTGAACACAACCCCTGAACGTAACCCTAACCCTGAACATAACCTTAACACTAACCTGAAAACAAGCCCAAACCTTAGCCATAACCCTAACCCTCACCCTATCTTAAACTTCACCCTATCCCTAACCTAAAACTCACCCTGACTTTAACCCTAACCCTCCCCATAAACCTAACCCTCACCTTAACCTTGGCCCACCTGTAACCCGAAACCTAACCCTTACAATAACTCTGACCCTAATCCTCGCCCTAAACCTAATTCTAATTCTAACCCTGACCCTAACCCTAACCTAACCTCAACCCTATCTTTAAGCCTACCATAAACTTCAACCTAACCCTAACCCTTAACCTTAACTCTAACCCTAACCCTAGCCCTAACCCTAACCTTAACGGTAACACTTACCCAGAACCCTCACCTTAACTGTAAATGTAACTCTAACTCTTACCCTAACCCTAAACTTAACCCTAATTATAACCTTAACCTAAACCTAACTGAAACAGTAACCCTTAACCCTAACTCTAATCCTAATCCTTAGCCTAAAACTAACCTTAACCCTAAACCTAACCCTAACCACTGACCCTAACTCTAACCCTAACCCTGAGCCGAACCCTCACCCTTAACCAGAATTTCACCCTAAAGCATAACGCTAAGCGTACCCTCACTTCATTCAAACCCGAACCCTAAGCAAAACTAACACTAACACTACACGTAACCCTAACCCTAAACCTAACCCTAACCCTGACTCTGACCTGAACCCAAACCCCTAACCCCAACCCTCTCGCTTCACATAAACTTCTCTGTAACCCTAGCCCTAAAACTAAACGTAACACTAAATCTCCCCTAACCCTGACCGTACCATAAACGTAACCCTAACTCTAAACTCAAAACTAACCCTGACCCTAACCCTAACTCTAACCCTAATCCTAACCCTAAAACTTACCCTACACACTCAGCTTCAATGGAAACCTAGCACTAACCCTCATCTTACCATCTAAACCTAACCTCAACCCTTAACCTAACCCTATCTATAACCTTCACCTAGCCCTAAACCTAAACATGACTTAACCCTAACACTAACCCTAACCCTAAATCTAAACCTAACCTTAACCCTGCACTTAATCCTAACCTAAGCTCTAACCCTAACCCCTAACGCTAACCCTAAGCTCAACCCTCACCCTTCAATTAAACTTTACCCCAGCTGTAGCCCTAACCCTAAGCCGAACCCTAAACCTGACCCTAACATTAACCCAAACACCTAACCCTAACCCTAAGCCTAATCCTAAACCTAACCCTAACCTTAACCCAAATGCCTAACCCTAACCCTAACCCTCATCCTTAACCTAAACTTCACCCTAAACCTAAGGCTAACCCTAACGCTGAAAGTAAAGCTAAGCCTTAACTATCCCCTGACTCTAGCCCTGACCCTAAACCTAATGCTAACCCTAGCCCTAACAGTAACACCCTAAAACATCAGCTTAATGTAAACTTAACACTAACCCTCCCATGAACCCCTAACCCTAACCCTACCCCGCATCCTACACCTAACCCAGACCTAAACCTAACCCTTTCTCTAACCCTAAATTAACCCTAACCTTAACTCTACCCTAACCCTAACAACAACTCTGAACCTGACCATAACCATCATCCTAAACCCTAGCACTAACTCCAACTCTAAATCTAACCCTAAGCTAGCCCTACCCTTTACCGTAAACCTAGCCTTAACCCTAACCTTACCCCTACCCAAACCCTAACGCTATACCTAACCCGAACACTAACCTTAACCCTACTCTAACCTTAAGCCTAACCCTGACTATTAACTGAAACTTCACCCTAACCCTAAGCCTAACTCTAACTCTAACCCTAACCATAACAATGACCCTAAACCCTCGCCTTAACTGTAAACCTAACCCTAACCCTCACCCTAATCCTTAACCGTATCCCCAACCCTAAACCTGACGCTATCCCCAAACTTATCCCTAACCCTAACCCTAATACGAACAGTAACCCAAATCTAACCCTAACCCTAATATTAAACCTAAACTTAAATCTACCCTAACCATAAACCTAACCCTAACACCC
Source organism: Loxodonta africana (assembly GCF_030014295.1). Lineage (NCBI taxonomy): Eukaryota > Metazoa > Chordata > Mammalia > Proboscidea > Elephantidae > Loxodonta > Loxodonta africana. The sequence goes on along the minus strand of NW_026975364.1, from coordinate 49,597 downwards.
TAAACCTAACGTCTAACACCGTCTATAATCCTAACCCTTACCATAACCCTCACCCTTAACCTAAACTTCACACTAACCCTAAACCTAACCTAACGCTGACCCTAGACATAAAGCCTAACCCTCACCGAACCCTAAACCTATCCTTAACACTAACCTGCACACAAACCCAAACCCTAGCCCTCACCATAAAAATAACCCTCACCCTATCCTGAACTTCATCCAAACACTAACCATAACCTTAACCCTAAACCTAGACCTAACCCAAACCCTAACCTTAAACCTAACTCTAAGAATAACGCTAGTCCATCTGTAACCCTAAACCGAACACTTACAATAGCCCTGAACCTAACCCTAAAATAATCCTAATCCTAACCCTAGACCTAATCCTAACCCTACCCCTAACCCTGACCCTAAATAGAACACTAAGTCTAACCCTCAACATGGACCTAAACCTAATTCTTACCCTACACCTAACCCTAATCCTAAACCAAACCCTAACTCTGACTATAACCCTAATCGTAACAATTACCCTAAACCCTCACCTTAACTGGAAAACTAACCGTAACCCGCACCCTAAATCCTAACCGTATCCCACAACCCTAACCCTAATGCTATCCCTAACCCTAACCCTAACATTAACCTGAAACCCCTGAGCCCTAATGATAAACCTAACCCTAACACAAACCCTAACCCTAACACCAAAGCCTAGCAAAAACCTTAACACTAACTCTCACCCTAACTCTAACACTAACCCGAAACCGAATCATGCACCTAACCCCAAGCCTAAACCAAACCTAACCATGACCAGAACCGCAAGGCCTAACCGGAACCCTCACCCAAAACCTAACCCTAAACTACACCTCTAACCCCTAACGCCTTATCATAACGGTAATCCTAAACCTAACCAACCCTAACCCTAAAACTAACCCTCACCCCAACCACAAAGCCTAACACAACCATGACCCTAACCCTAAACGTAACACTAAACTTAACCCTAGCCTTAAATCTAACCCTAACCCTAAAACTGAACACAACCCCTGAACGTAACCCTAACCCTGAACATAACCTTAACACTAACCTGAAAACAAGCCCAAACCTTAGCCATAACCCTAACCCTCACCCTATCTTAAACTTCACCCTATCCCTAACCTAAAACTCACCCTGACTTTAACCCTAACCCTCCCCATAAACCTAACCCTCACCTTAACCTTGGCCCACCTGTAACCCGAAACCTAACCCTTACAATAACTCTGACCCTAATCCTCGCCCTAAACCTAATTCTAATTCTAACCCTGACCCTAACCCTAACCTAACCTCAACCCTATCTTTAAGCCTACCATAAACTTCAACCTAACCCTAACCCTTAACCTTAACTCTAACCCTAACCCTAGCCCTAACCCTAACCTTAACGGTAACACTTACCCAGAACCCTCACCTTAACTGTAAATGTAACTCTAACTCTTACCCTAACCCTAAACTTAACCCTAATTATAACCTTAACCTAAACCTAACTGAAACAGTAACCCTTAACCCTAACTCTAATCCTAATCCTTAGCCTAAAACTAACCTTAACCCTAAACCTAACCCTAACCACTGACCCTAACTCTAACCCTAACCCTGAGCCGAACCCTCACCCTTAACCAGAATTTCACCCTAAAGCATAACGCTAAGCGTACCCTCACTTCATTCAAACCCGAACCCTAAGCAAAACTAACACTAACACTACACGTAACCCTAACCCTAAACCTAACCCTAACCCTGACTCTGACCTGAACCCAAACCCCTAACCCCAACCCTCTCGCTTCACATAAACTTCTCTGTAACCCTAGCCCTAAAACTGAACGTAACACTAAATCTCCCCTAACCCTGACGGTACCATAAACGTAACCCTAACTCTAAACTCAAAACTAACCCTGACCCTAACCCTAACTCTAACCCTAATCCTAACCCTAAAACTTACCCTACACACTCAGCTTCAATGGAAACCTAGCACTAACCCTCATCTTACCATCTAAACCTAACCTCAACCCTTAACCTAACCCTACCTATAACCTTCACCTAGCCCTAAACCTAAACATGACTTAACCCTAACACTAACCCTAACCCTAAATCTAAACCTAACCTTAACCCTACACTTAATCCTAACCTAAGCTCTAACCCTAACCCCTAACGCTAACCCTAAGCTCAACCCTCACCCTTCAATTAAACTTTACCCCAGCTGTAGCCCTAACCCTAAGCCGAACCTTAAACCTGACCCTAACATTAACCCAAACACCTAACCCTAACCCTAAGCCTAATCCTAAACCTAACCCTAACCTTAACCCAAATGCCTAACCCTAACCCTAACCCTCATCCTTAACCTAAACTTCACCCTAAACCTAAGGCTAACCCTAACCCTGAAAGTAAAGCTAAGCCTTAACTATCCCCTGACTCTAGCCCTGACCCTAAACCTAATGCTAACCCTAGCCCTAACAGTAACACCCTAAAACATCAGCTTAATGTAAACTTAACACTAACCCTCCCATGAACCCCTAACCCTAACCCTACCCCGCATCCTACACCTAACCCAGACCTAAACCTAACCCTTTCTCTAACCCTAAATTAACCCTAACCTTAACTCTACCCTAACCCTAACAACAACTCTGAACCTGACCATAACCATCATCCTAAACCCTAGCACTAACTCCAACTCTAAATCTAACCCTAAGCTAGCCCTACCCTTTACCGTAAACCTAGCCTTAACCCTAACCTTACCCCTACCCAAACCCTAACGCTATACCTAACCCGAACACTAACCTTAACCCTACTCTAACCTTAAGCCTAACCCTGACTATTAACTGAAACTTCACCCTAACCCTAAGCCTAACTCTAACTCTAACCCTAACCATAACAATGACCCTAAACCCTCGCCTTAACTGTAAACCTAACCCTAACCCTCACCCTAATCCTTAACCGTATCCCCAACCCTAAACCTAACGCTATCCCCAAACTTATCCCTAACCCTAACCCTAATACGAACAGTAACCCAAATCTAACCCTAACCCTAATATTAAACCTAAACTTAAATCTACCCTAACCATAAACCTAACCCTAACACCCTAAACCTAACGTCTAACACCGTCTATAATCCTAACCCTTACCATAACCCTCACCCTTAACCTAAACTTCACACTAACCCTAAACCTAACCTAACGCTGACCCTAGACATAACGCCTAACCCTCACCGAACCCTAAACCTATCCTTAACACTAACCTGCACACAAACCCAAACCCTAGCCCTCACCATAAAAATAACCCTCACCCTATCCTGAACTTCATCCAAACACTAACCATAACCTTAACCCTAAACCTAGACCTAACCCAAACCCTAACCTTAAACCTAACTCTAAGAATAACGCTAGTCCATCTGTAACCCTAAACCGAACACTTACAATAGCCCTGAACCTAACCCTAAAATAATCCTAATCCTAACCCTAGACCTAATCCTAACCCTACCCCTAACCCTGACCCTAAATAGAACACTAAGTCTAACCCTCAACATGGACCTAAACCTAATTCTTACCCTACACCTAACCCTAATCCTAAACCAAACCCTAACTCTGACTATAACCCTAATCGTAACAATTACCCTAAACCCTCACCTTAACTGGAAAACTAACCGTAACCCGCACCCTAAATCCTAACCGTATCCCACAACCCTAACCCTAATGCTATCCCTAACCCTAACCCTAACATTAACCTGAAACCCCTGAGCCCTAATGATAAACCTAACCCTAACACAAACCCTAACCCTAACACCAAAGCCTAGCAAAAACCTTAACACTAACTCTCACCCTAACTCTAACACTAACCCGAAACCGAATCATGCACCTAACCCTAAGCCTAAACCAAACCTAACCATGACCAGAACCGCAAGGCCTAACCGGAACCCTCACCCAAACCCTAACCCTAAACTACACCTCTAACCCCTAACGCCTTATCATAACGGTAATCCTAACCCTAACCAACCCTAACCCTAAAACTAACCCTCACCCCAACCACAAAGCCTAACACAACCATGACCCTAACCCTAAACGTAACACTAAACTTAACCCTAACCTTAAATCTAACCCTAACCCTAAAACTGAACACAACCCCTGAACGTAACCCTAACCCTGAACATAACCTTAACACTAACCTGAAAACAAGCCCAAACCTTAGCCATAACCCTAACCCTCACCCTATCTTAAACTTCACCCTATCCCTAACCTAAAACTCACCCTGACTTTAACCCTAACCCTCCCCATAAACCTAACCCTCACCTTAACCTTGGCCCACCTGTAACCCGAAACCTAACCCTTACAATAACTCTGACCCTAATCCTCGCCCTAAACCTAATTCTAATTCTAACCCTGACCCTAACCCTAACCTAACCTCAACCCTATCTTTAAGCCTACCATAAACTTCAACCTAACCCTAACCCTTAACCTTAACTCTAACCCTAACCCTAGCCCTAACCCTAACCTTAACGGTAACACTTACCCAGAACCCTCACCTTAACTGTAAATGTAACTCTAACTCTTACCCTAACCCTAAACTTAACCCTAATTATAACCTTAACCTAAACCTAACTGAAACAGTAACCCTTAACCCTAACTCTAATCCTAATCCTTAGCCTAAAACTAACCTTAACCCTAAACCTAACCCTAACCACTGACCCTAACTCTAACCCTAACCCTGAGCCGAACCCTCACCCTTAACCAGAATTTCACCCTAAAGCATAACGCTAAGCGTACCCTCACTTCATTCAAACCCGAACCCTAAGCAAAACTAACACTAACACTACACGTAACCCTAACCCTAAACCTAACCCTAACCCTGACTCTGACCTGAACCCAAACCCCTAACCCCAACCCTCTCGCTTCACATAAACTTCTCTGTAACCCTAGCCCTAAAACTAAACGTAACACTAAATCTCCCCTAACCCTGACCGTACCATAAACGTAACCCTAACTCTAAACTCAAAACTAACCCTGACCCTAACCCTAACTCTAACCCTAATCCTAACCCTAAAACTTACCCTACACACTCAGCTTCAATGGAAACCTAGCACTAACCCTCATCTTACCATCTAAACCTAACCTCAACCCTTAACCTAACCCTATCTATAACCTTCACCTAGCCCTAAACCTAAACATGACTTAACCCTAACACTAACCCTAAATCTAAACCTAACCTTAACCCTGCACTTAATCCTAACCTAAGCTCTAACCCTAACCCCTAACGCTAACCCTAAGCTCAACCCTCACCCTTCAATTAAACTTTACCCCAGCTGTAGCCCTAACCCTAAGCCGAACCCTAAACCTGACCCTAACATTAACCCAAACACCTAACCCTAACCCTAAGCCTAATCCTAAACCTAACCCTAACCTTAACCCAAATGCCTAACCCTAACCCTAACCCTCATCCTTAACCTAAACTTCACCCTAAACCTAAGGCTAACCCTAACCCTGAAAGTAAAGCTAAGCCTTAACTATCCCCTAACTCTAGCCCTGACCCTAAACCTAATGCTAACCCTAGCCCTAACAGTAACACCCTAAAACATCAGCTTAATGTAAACTTAACACTAACCCTCCCATGAACCCCTAACCCTAACCCTACCCCGCATCCTACACCTAACCCAGACCTAAACCTAACCCTTTCTCTAACCCTAAATTAACCCTAACCTTAACTCTACCCTAACCCTAACAACAACTCTAAACCTGACCATAACCATCATCCTAAACCCTAGCACTAACTCCAACTCTAAATCTAACCCTAAGCTAGCCCTACCCTTTACCGTAAACCTAGCCTTAACCCTAACCTTACCCCTACCCAAACCCTAACGCTATACCTAACCCGAACACTAACCTTAACCCTACTCTAACCTTAAGCCTAACCCTGACTATTAACTGAAACTTCACCCTAACCCTAAGCCTAACTCTAACTCTAACCCTAACCATAACAATTACCCTAAACCCTCGCCTTAACTGTAAACCTAACCCTAACCCTCACCCTAATCCTTAACCGTATCCCCAACCCTAAACCTGACGCTATCCCCAAACTTATCCCTAACCCTAACCCTAATACGAACAGTAACCCAAATCTAACCCTAACCCTAATATTAAACCGAAACTTAAATCTACCCTAACCATAAACCTAACCCTAACACCCTAAACCTAACGTCTAACACCGTCTATAATCCTAACCCTTACCATAACCCTCACCCTTAACCTAAACTTCACACTAACCCTAAACCTAACCTAACGCTGACCCTAGACATAACGCCTAACCCTCACCGAACCCTAAACCTATCCTTAACACTAACCTGCACACAAACCCAAACCCTAGCCCTCACCATAAAAATAACCCTCACCCTGTCCTGAACTTCATCCAAACACTAACCATAACCTTAACCCTAAACCTAGACCTAACCCAAACCCTAACCTTAAACCTAACTCTAAGAATAACGCTAGTCCATCTGTAACCCTAAACCGAACACTTACAATAGCCCTGAACCTAACCCTAAAATAATCCTAATCCTAACCCTAGACCTAATCCTAACCCTACCCCTAACCCTGACCCTAAATAGAACACTAAGTCTAACCCTCAACATGGACCTAAACCTAATTCTTACCCTACACCTAACCCTAATCCTAAACCAAACCCTAACTCTGACTATAACCCTAATCGTAACAATTACCCTAAACCCTCACCTTAACTGGAAAACTAACCGTAACCCGCACCCTAAATCCTAACCGTATCCCACAACCCTAACCCTAATGCTATCCCTAACCCTAACCCTAACATTAACCTGAAACCCCTGAGCCCTAATGATAAACCTAACCCTAACACAAACCCTAACCCTAACACCAAAGCCTAGCAAAAACCTTAACACTAACTCTCACCCTAACTCTAACACTAACCCGAAACCGAATCATGCACCTAACCCTAAGCCTAAACCAAACCTAACCATGACCAGAACCGCAAGGCCTAACCGGAACCCTCACCCAAACCCTAACCCTAAACTACACCTCTAACCCCTAACGCCTTATCATAACGGTAATCCTAACCCTAACCAACCCTAACCCTAAAACTAACCCTCACCCCAACCACAAAGCCTAACACAACCATGACCCTAACCCTAAACGTAACACTAAACTTAACCCTAACCTTAAATCTAACCCTAACCCTAAAACTGAACACAACCCCTGAACGTAACCCTAACCCTGAACATAACCTTAACACTAACCTGAAAACAAGCCCAAACCTTAGCCATAACCCTAACCCTCACCCTATCTTAAACTTCACCCTATCCCTAACCTGAAACTCACCCTGACTTTAACCCTAACCCTCCCCATAAACCTAACCCTCACCTTAACCTTGGCCCACCTGTAACCCGAAACCTAACCCTTACAATAACTCTGACCCTAATCCTCGCCCTAAACCTAATTCTAATTCTAACCCTGACCCTAACCCTAACCTAACCTCAACCCTATCTTTAAGCCTACCATAAACTTCAACCTAACCCTAACCCTTAACCTTAACTCTAACCCTAACCCTAGCCCTAACCCTAACCTTAACGGTAACACTTACCCAGAACCCTCACCTTAACTGTAAATGTAACTCTAACTCTTACCCTAACCCTAAACTTAACCCTAATTATAACCTTAACCTAAACCTAACTGAAACAGTAACCCTTAACCCTAACTCTAATCCTAATCCTTAGCCTAAAACTAACCTTAACCCTAAACCTAACCCTAACCACTGACCCTAACTCTAACCCTAACCCTGAGCCGAACCCTCACCCTTAACCAGAATTTCACCCTAAAGCATAACGCTAAGCGTACCCTCACTTCATTCAAACCCGAACCCTAAGCAAAACTAACACTAACACTACACGTAACCCTAACCCTAAACCTAACCCTAACCCTGACTCTGACCTGAACCCAAACCCCTAACCCCAACCCTCTCGCTTCACATAAACTTCTCTGTAACCCTAGCCCTAAAACTAAACGTAACACTAAATCTCCCCTAACCCTGACCGTACCATAAACGTAACCCTAACTCTAAACTCAAAACTAACCCTGACCCTAACCCTAACTCTAACCCTAATCCTAACCCTAAAACTTACCCTACACACTCAGCTTCAATGGAAACCTAGCACTAACCCTCATCTTACCATCTAAACCTAACCTCAACCCTTAACCTAACCCTATCTATAACCTTCACCTAGCCCTAAACCTAAACATGACTTAACCCTAACACTAACCCTAAATCTAAACCTAACCTTAACCCTGCACTTAATCCTAACCTAAGCTCTAACCCTAACCCCTAACGCTAACCCTAAGCTCAACCCTCACCCTTCAATTAAACTTTACCCCAGCTGTAGCCCTAACCCTAAGCCGAACCCTAAACCTGACCCTAACATTAACCCAAACACCTAACCCTAACCCTAAGCCTAATCCTAAACCTAACCCTAACCTTAACCCAAATGCCTAACCCTAACCCTAACCCTCATCCTTAACCTAAACTTCACCCTAAACCTAAGGCTAACCCTAACCCTGAAAGTAAAGCTAAGCCTTAACTATCCCCTAACTCTAGCCCTGACCCTAAACCTAATGCTAACCCTAGCCCTAACAGTAACACCCTAAAACATCAGCTTAATGGAAACTTAACACTAACCCTCCCATGAACCCCTAACCCTAACCCTACCCCGCATCCTACACCTAACCCAGACCTAAACCTAACCCTTTCTCTAACCCTAAATTAACCCTAACCTTAACTCTACCCTAACCCTAACAACAACTCTGAACCTGACCATAACCATCATCCTAAACCCTAGCACTAACTCCAACTCTAAATCTAACCCTAAGCTAGCCCTACCCTTTACCGGAAACCTAGCCTTAACCCTAACCTTACCCCTACCCAAACCCTAACGCTATACCTAACCCGAACACTAACCTTAACCCTACTCTAACCTTAAGCCTAACCCTGACTATTAACTGAAACTTCACCCTAACCCTAAGCCTAACTCTAACTCTAACCCTAACCATAACAATTACCCTAAACCCTCGCCTTAACTGTAAACCTAACCCTAACCCTCACCCTAATCCTTAACCGTATCCCCAACCCTAAACCTGACGCTATCCCCAAACTTATCCCTAACCCTAACCCTAATACGAACAGTAACCCAAATCTAACCCTAACCCTAATATTAAACCGAAACTTAAATCTACCCTAACCATAAACCTAACCCTAACACCCTAAACCTAACGTCTAACACCGTCTATAATCCTAACCCTTACCATAACCCTCACCCTTAACCTAAACTTCACACTAACCCTAAACCTAACCTAACGCTGACCCTAGACATAACGCCTAACCCTCACCGAACCCTAAACCTATCCTTAACACTAACCTGCACACAAACCCAAACCCTAGCCCTCACCATAAAAATAACCCTCACCCTGTCCTGAACTTCATCCAAACACTAACCATAACCTTAACCCTAAACCTAGACCTAACCCAAACCCTAACCTTAAACCTAACTCTAAGAATAACGCTAGTCCATCTGTAACCCTAAACCGAACACTTACAATAGCCCTGAACCTAACCCTAAAATAATCCTAATCCTAACCCTAGACCTAATCCTAACCCTACCCCTAACCCTGACCCTAAATAGAACACTAAGTCTAACCCTCAACATGGACCTAAACCTAATTCTTACCCTACACCTAACCCTAATCCTAAACCAAACCCTAACTCTGACTATAACCCTAATCGTAACAATTACCCTAAACCCTCACCTTAACTGGAAAACTAACCGTAACCCGCACCCTAAATCCTAACCGTATCCCACAACCCTAACCCTAATGCTATCCCTAACCCTAACCCTAACATTAACCTGAAACCCCTGAGCCCTAATGATAAACCTAACCCTAACACAAACCCTAACCCTAACACCAAAGCCTAGCAAAAACCTTAACACTAACTCTCACCCTAACTCTAACACTAACCCGAAACCGAATCATGCACCTAACCCTAAGCCTAAACCAAACCTAACCATGACCAGAACCGCAAGGCCTAACCGGAACCCTCACCCAAACCCTAACCCTAAACTACACCTCTAACCCCTAACGCCTTATCATAACGGTAATCCTAACCCTAACCAACCCTAACCCTAAAACTAACCCTCACCCCAACCACAAAGCCTAACACAACCATGACCCTAACCCTAAACGTAACACTAAACTTAACCCTAACCTTAAATCTAACCCTAACCCTAAAACTGAACACAACCCCTGAACGTAACCCTAACCCTGAACATAACCTTAACACTAACCTGAAAACAAGCCCAAACCTTAGCCATAACCCTAACCCTCACCCTATCTTAAACTTCACCCTATCCCTAACCTGAAACTCACCCTGACTTTAACCCTAACCCTCCCCATAAACCTAACCCTCACCTTAACCTTGGCCCACCTGTAACCCGAAACCTAACCCTTACAATAACTCTGACCCTAATCCTCGCCCTAAACCTAATTCTAATTCTAACCCTGACCCTAACCCTAACCTAACCTCAACCCTATCTTTAAGCCTACCATAAACTTCAACCTAACCCTAACCCTTAACCTTAACTCTAACCCTAACCCTAGCCCTAACCCTAACCTTAACGGTAACACTTACCCAGAACCCTCACCTTAACTGTAAATGTAACTCTAACTCTTACCCTAACCCTAAACTTAACCCTAATTATAACCTTAACCTAAACCTAACTGAAACAGTAACCCTTAACCCTAACTCTAATCCTAATCCTTAGCCTAAAACTAACCTTAACCCTAAACCTAACCCTAACCACTGACCCTAACTCTAACCCTAACCCTGAGCCGAACCCTCACCCTTAACCAGAATTTCACCCTAAAGCATAACGCTAAGCGTACCCTCACTTCATTCAAACCCGAACCCTAAGCAAAACTAACACTAACACTACACGTAACCCTAACCCTAAACCTAACCCTAACCCTGACTCTGACCTGAACCCAAACCCCTAACCCCAACCCTCTCGCTTCACATAAACTTCTCTGTAACCCTAGCCCTAAAACTAAACGTAACACTAAATCTCCCCTAACCCTGACCGTACCATAAACGTAACCCTAACTCTAAACTCAAAACTAACCCTGACCCTAACCCTAACTCTAACCCTAATCCTAACCCTAAAACTTACCCTACACACTCAGCTTCAATGGAAACCTAGCACTAACCCTCATCTTACCATCTAAACCTAACCTCAACCCTTAACCTAACCCTATCTATAACCTTCACCTAGCCCTAAACCTAAACATGACTTAACCCTAACACTAACCCTAAATCTAAACCTAACCTTAACCCTGCACTTAATCCTAACCTAAGCTCTAACCCTAACCCCTAACGCTAACCCTAAGCTCAACCCTCACCCTTCAATTAAACTTTACCCCAGCTGTAGCCCTAACCCTAAGCCGAACCCTAAACCTGACCCTAACATTAACCCAAACACCTAACCCTAACCCTAAGCCTAATCCTAAACCTAACCCTAACCTTAACCCAAATGCCTAACCCTAACCCTAACCCTCATCCTTAACCTAAACTTCACCCTAAACCTAAGGCTAACCCTAACCCTGAAAGTAAAGCTAAGCCTTAACTATCCCCTAACTCTAGCCCTGACCCTAAACCTAATGCTAACCCTAGCCCTAACAGTAACACCCTAAAACATCAGCTTAATGGAAACTTAACACTAACCCTCCCATGAACCCCTAACCCTAACCCTACCCCGCATCCTACACCTAACCCAGACCTAAACCTAACCCTTTCTCTAACCCTAAATTAACCCTAACCTTAACTCTACCCTAACCCTAACAACAACTCTAAACCTGACCATAACCATCATCCTAAAACCTAGCACTAACTCCAACTCTAAATCTAACCCTAAGCTAGCCCTACCCTTTACCGTAAACCTAGCCTTAACCCTAACCTTACCCCTACCCAAACCCTAACGCTATACCTAACCCGAACACTAACCTTAACCCTACTCTAACCTTAAGCCTAACCCTGACTATTAACTGAAACTTCACCCTAACCCTAAGCCTAACTCTAACTCTAACCCTAACCATAACAATTACCCTAAACCCTCGCCTTAACTGTAAACCTAACCCTAACCCTCACCCTAATCCTTAACCGTATCCCCAACCCTAAACCTGACGCTATCCCCAAACTTATCCCTAACCCTAACCCTAATACGAACAGTAACCCAAATCTAACCCTAACCCTAATATTAAACCGAAACTTAAATCTACCCTAACCATAAACCTAACCCTAACACCCTAAACCTAACGTCTAACACCGTCTATAATCCTAACCCTTACCATAACCCTCACCCTTAACCTAAACTTCACACTAACCCTAAACCTAACCTAACGCTGACCCTAGACATAACGCCTAACCCTCACCGAACCCTAAACCTATCCTTAACACTAACCTGCACACAAACCCAAACCCTAGCCCTCACCATAAAAATAACCCTCACCCTGTCCTGAACTTCATCCAAACACTAACCATAACCTTAACCCTAAACCTAGACCTAACCCAAACCCTAACCTTAAACCTAACTCTAAGAATAACGCTAGTCCATCTGTAACCCTAAACCGAACACTTACAATAGCCCTGAACCTAACCCTAAAATAATCCTAATCCTAACCCTAGACCTAATCCTAACCCTACCCCTAACCCTGACCCTAAATAGAACACTAAGTCTAACCCTCAACATGGACCTAAACCTAATTCTTACCCTACACCTAACCCTAATCCTAAACCAAACCCTAACTCTGACTATAACCCTAATCGTAACAATTACCCTAAACCCTCACCTTAACTGGAAAACTAACCGTAACCCGCACCCTAAATCCTAACCGTATCCCACAACCCTAACCCTAATGCTATCCCTAACCCTAACCCTAACATTAACCTGAAACCCCTGAGCCCTAATGATAAACCTAACCCTAACACAAACCCTAACCCTAACACCAAAGCCTAGCAAAAACCTTAACACTAACTCTCACCCTAACTCTAACACTAACCCGAAACCGAATCATGCACCTAACCCTAAGCCTAAACCAAACCTAACCATGACCAGAACCGCAAGGCCTAACCGGAACCCTCACCCAAACCCTAACCCTAAACTACACCTCTAACCCCTAACGCCTTATCATAACGGTAATCCTAACCCTAACCAACCCTAACCCTAAAACTAACCCTCACCCCAACCACAAAGCCTAACACAACCATGACCCTAACCCTAAACGTAACACTAAACTTAACCCTAACCTTAAATCTAACCCTAACCCTAAAACTGAACACAACCCCTGAACGTAACCCTAACCCTGAACATAACCTTAACACTAACCTGAAAACAAGCCCAAACCTTAGCCATAACCCTAACCCTCACCCTATCTTAAACTTCACCCTATCCCTAACCTGAAACTCACCCTGACTTTAACCCTAACCCTCCCCATAAACCTAACCCTCACCTTAACCTTGGCCCACCTGTAACCCGAAACCTAACCCTTACAATAACTCTGACCCTAATCCTCGCCCTAAACCTAATTCTAATTCTAACCCTGACCCTAACCCTAACCTAACCTCAACCCTATCTTTAAGCCTACCATAAACTTCAACCTAACCCTAACCCTTAACCTTAACTCTAACCCTAACCCTAGCCCTAACCCTAACCTTAACGGTAACACTTACCCAGAACCCTCACCTTAACTGTAAATGTAACTCTAACTCTTACCCTAACCCTAAACTTAACCCTAATTATAACCTTAACCTAAACCTAACTGAAACAGTAACCCTTAACCCTAACTCTAATCCTAATCCTTAGCCTAAAACTAACCTTAACCCTAAACCTAACCCTAACCACTGACCCTAACTCTAACCCTAACCCTGAGCCGAACCCTCACCCTTAACCAGAATTTCACCCTAAAGCATAACGCTAAGCGTACCCTCACTTCATTCAAACCCGAACCCTAAGCAAAACTAACACTAACACTACACGTAACCCTAACCCTAAACCTAACCCTAACCCTGACTCTGACCTGAACCCAAACCCCTAACCCCAACCCTCTCGCTTCACATAAACTTCTCTGTAACCCTAGCCCTAAAACTAAACGTAACACTAAATCTCCCCTAACCCTGACCGTACCATAAACGTAACCCTAACTCTAAACTCAAAACTAACCCTGACCCTAACCCTAACTCTAACCCTAATCCTAACCCTAAAACTTACCCTACACACTCAGCTTCAATGGAAACCTAGCACTAACCCTCATCTTACCATCTAAACCTAACCTCAACCCTTAACCTAACCCTATCTATAACCTTCACCTAGCCCTAAACCTAAACATGACTTAACCCTAACACTAACCCTAAATCTAAACCTAACCTTAACCCTGCACTTAATCCTAACCTAAGCTCTAACCCTAACCCCTAACGCTAACCCTAAGCTCAACCCTCACCCTTCAATTAAACTTTACCCCAGCTGTAGCCCTAACCCTAAGCCGAACCCTAAACCTGACCCTAACATTAACCCAAACACCTAACCCTAACCCTAAGCCTAATCCTAAACCTAACCCTAACCTTAACCCAAATGCCTAACCCTAACCCTAACCCTCATCCTTAACCTAAACTTCACCCTAAACCTAAGGCTAACCCTAACCCTGAGAGTAAAGCTAAGCCTTAACTATCCCCTAACTCTAGCCCTGACCCTAAACCTAATGCTAACCCTAGCCCTAACAGTAACACCCTAAAACATCAGCTTAATGGAAACTTAACACTAACCCTCCCATGAACCCCTAACCCTAACCCTACCCCGCATCCTACACCTAACCCAGACCTAAACCTAACCCTTTCTCTAACCCTAAATTAACCCTAACCTTAACTCTACCCTAACCCTAACAACAACTCTAAACCTGACCATAACCATCATCCTAAACCCTAGCACTAACTCCAACTCTAAATCTAACCCTAAGCTAGCCCTACCCTTTACCGTAAACCTAGCCTTAACCCTAACCTTACCCCTACCCAAACCCTAACGCTATACCTAACCCGAACACTAACCTTAACCCTACTCTAACCTTAAGCCTAACCCTGACTATTAACTGAAACTTCACCCTAACCCTAAGCCTAACTCTAACTCTAACCCTAACCATAACAATTACCCTAAACCCTCGCCTTAACTGTAAACCTAACCCTAACCCTCACCCTAATCCTTAACCGTATCCCCAACCCTAAACCTGACGCTATCCCCAAACTTATCCCTAACCCTAACCCTAATACGAACAGTAACCCAAATCTAACCCTAACCCTAATATTAAACCTAAACTTAAATCTACCCTAACCATAAACCTAACCCTAACACCCTAAACCTAACGTCTAACACCGTCTATAATCCTAACCCTTACCATAACCCTCACCCTTAACCTAAACTTCACACTAACCCTAAACCTAACCTAACGCTGACCCTAGACATAACGCCTAACCCTCACCGAACCCTAAACCTATCCTTAACACTAACCTGCACACAAACCCAAACCCTAGCCCTCACCATAAAAATAACCCTCACCCTGTCCTGAACTTCATCCAAACACTAACCATAACCTTAACCCTAAACCTAGACCTAACCCAAACCCTAACCTTAAACCTAACTCTAAGAATAACGCTAGTCCATCTGTAACCCTAAACCGAACACTTACAATAGCCCTGAACCTAACCCTAAAATAATCCTAATCCTAACCCTAGACCTAATCCTAACCCTACCCCTAACCCTGACCCTAAATAGAACACTAAGTCTAACCCTCAACATGGACCTAAACCTAATTCTTACCCTACACCTAACCCTAATCCTAAACCAAACCCTAACTCTGACTATAACCCTAATCGTAACAATTACCCTAAACCCTCACCTTAACTGGAAAACTAACCGTAACCCGCACCCTAAATCCTAACCGTATCCCACAACCCTAACCCTAATGCTATCCCTAACCCTAACCCTAACATTAACCTGAAACCCCTGAGCCCTAATGATAAACCTAACCCTAACACAAACCCTAACCCTAACACCAAAGCCTAGCAAAAACCTTAACACTAACTCTCACCCTAACTCTAACACTAACCCGAAACCGAATCATGCACCTAACCCTAAGCCTAAACCAAACCTAACCATGACCAGAACCGCAAGGCCTAACCGGAACCCTCACCCAAACCCTAACCCTAAACTACACCTCTAACCCCTAACGCCTTATCATAACGGTAATCCTAACCCTAACCAACCCTAACCCTAAAA
Organism: Loxodonta africana; assembly: GCF_030014295.1. Taxonomy (NCBI): domain Eukaryota; kingdom Metazoa; phylum Chordata; class Mammalia; order Proboscidea; family Elephantidae; genus Loxodonta; species Loxodonta africana. The sequence goes on along the minus strand of NW_026975364.1, from coordinate 33,204 downwards.
CTAACCCTCACCCCAACCACAAAGCCTAACACAACCATGACCCTAACCCTAAACGTAACACTAAACTTAACCCTAACCTTAAATCTAACCCTAACCCTAAAACTGAACACAACCCCTGAACGTAACCCTAACCCTGAACATAACCTTAACACTAACCTGAAAACAAGCCCAAACCTTAGCCATAACCCTAACCCTCACCCTATCTTAAACTTCACCCTATCCCTAACCTAAAACTCACCCTGACTTTAACCCTAACCCTCCCCATAAACCTAACCCTCACCTTAACCTTGGCCCACCTGTAACCCGAAACCTAACCCTTACAATAACTCTGACCCTAATCCTCGCCCTAAACCTAATTCTAATTCTAACCCTGACCCTAACCCTAACCTAACCTCAACCCTATCTTTAAGCCTACCATAAACTTCAACCTAACCCTAACCCTTAACCTTAACTCTAACCCTAACCCTAGCCCTAACCCTAACCTTAACGGTAACACTTACCCAGAACCCTCACCTTAACTGTAAATGTAACTCTAACTCTTACCCTAACCTTAAACTTAACCCTAATTATAACCTTAACCTAAACCTAACTGAAACAGTAACCCTTAACCCTAACTCTAATCCTAATCCTTAGCCTAAAACTAACCTTAACCCTAAACCTAACCCTAACCACTGACCCTAACTCTAACCCTAACCCTGAGCCGAACCCTCACCCTTAACCAGAATTTCACCCTAAAGCATAACGCTAAGCGTACCCTCACTTCATTCAAACCCGAACCCTAAGCAAAACTAACACTAACACTACACGTAACCCTAACCCTAAACCTAACCCTAACCCTGACTCTGACCTGAACCCAAACCCCTAACCCCAACCCTCTCGCTTCACATAAACTTCTCTGTAACCCTAGCCCTAAAACTAAACGTAACACTAAATCTCCCCTAACCCTGACCGTACCATAAACGTAACCCTAACTCTAAACTCAAAACTAACCCTGACCCTAACCCTAACTCTAACCCTAATCCTAACCCTAAAACTTACCCTACACACTCAGCTTCAATGGAAACCTAGCACTAACCCTCATCTTACCACCTAAACCTAACCTCAACCCTTAACCTAACCCTATCTATAACCTTCACCTAGCCCTAAACCTAAACATGACTTAACCCTAACACTAACCCTAACCCTAAATCTAAACCTAACCTTAACCCTACACTTAATCCTAACCTAAGCTCTAACCCTAACCCCTAACGCTAACCCTAAGCTCAACCCTCACCCTTCAATTAAACTTTACCCCAGCTGTAGCCCTAACCCTAAGCCGAACCTTAAACCTGACCCTAACATTAACCCAAACACCTAACCCTAACCCTAAGCCTAATCCTAAACCTAACCCTAACCTTAACCCAAATGCCTAACCCTAACCCTAACCCTCATCCTTAACCTAAACTTCACCCTAAACCTAAGGCTAACCCTAACGCTGAAAGTACAGCTAAGCCTTAACTATCCCCTGACTCTAGCCCTGACCCTAAACCTAATGCTAACCCTAGCCCTAACAGTAACACCCTAAAACATCAGCTTAATGGAAACTTAACACTAACCCTCCCATGAACCCCTAACCCTAACCCTACCCCGCATCCTACACCTAACCCAGACCTAAACCTAACCCTTTCTCTAACCCTAAATTAACCCTAACCTTAACTCTACCCTAACCCTAACAACAACTCTAAACCTGACCATAACCATCATCCTAAACCCTAGCACTAACTCCAACTCTAAATCTAACCCTAAGCTAGCCCTACCCTTTACCGTAAACCTAGCCTTAACCCTAACCTTACCCCTACCCAAACCCTAACGCTATACCTAACCCGAACACTAACCTTAACCCTACTCTAACCTTAAGCCTAACCCTGACTATTAACTGAAACTTCACCCTAACCCTAAGCCTAACTCTAACTCTAACCCTAACCATAACAATTACCCTAAACCCTCGCCTTAACTGTAAACCTAACCCTAACCCTCACCCTAATCCTTAACCGTATCCCCAACCCTAAACCTGACGCTATCCCCAAACTTATCCCTAACCCTAACCCTAATACGAACAGTAACCCAAATCTAACCCTAACCCTAATATTAAACCTAAACTTAAATCTACCCTAACCATAAACCTAACCCTAACACCCTAAACCTAACGTCTAACACCGTCTATAATCCTAACCCTTACCATAACCCTCACCCTTAACCTAAACTTCACACTAACCCTAAACCTAACCTAACGCTGACCCTAGACATAACGCCTAACCCTCACCGAACCCTAAACCTATCCTTAACACTAACCTGCACACAAACCCAAACCCTAGCCCTCACCATAAAAATAACCCTCACCCTATCCTGAACTTCATCCAAACACTAACCATAACCTTAACCCTAAACCTAGACCTAACCCAAACCCTAACCTTAAACCTAACTCTAAGAATAACGCTAGTCCATCTGTAACCCTAAACCGAACACTTACAATAGCCCTGAACCTAACCCTAAAATAATCCTAATCCTAACCCTAGACCTAATCCTAACCCTACCCCTAACCCTGACCCTAAATAGAACACTAAGTCTAACCCTCAACATGGACCTAAACCTAATTCTTACCCTACACCTAACCCTAATCCTAAACCAAACCCTAACTCTGACTATAACCCTAATCGTAACAATTACCCTAAACCCTCACCTTAACTGGAAAACTAACCGTAACCCGCACCCTAAATCCTAACCGTATCCCACAACCCTAACCCTAATGCTATCCCTAACCCTAACCCTAACATTAACCTGAAACCCCTGAGCCCTAATGATAAACCTAACCCTAACACAAACCCTAACCCTAACACCAAAGCCTAGCAAAAACCTTAACACTAACTCTCACCCTAACTCTAACACTAACCCGAAACCGAATCATGCACCTAACCCTAAGCCTAAACCAAACCTAACCATGACCAGAACCGCAAGGCCTAACCGGAACCCTCACCCAAACCCTAACCCTAAACTACACCTCTAACCCCTAACGCCTTATCATAACGGTAATCCTAACCCTAACCAACCCTAACCCTAAAACTAACCCTCACCCCAACCACAAAGCCTAACACAACCATGACCCTAACCCTAAACGTAACACTAAACTTAACCCTAACCTTAAATCTAACCCTAACCCTAAAACTGAACACAACCCCTGAACGTAACCCTAACCCTGAACATAACCTTAACACTAACCTGAAAACAAGCCCAAACCTTAGCCATAACCCTAACCCTCACCCTATCTTAAACTTCACCCTATCCCTAACCTAAAACTCACCCTGACTTTAACCCTAACCCTCCCCATAAACCTAACCCTCACCTTAACCTTGACCCACCTGTAACCCGAAACCTAACCCTTACAATAACTCTGACCCTAATCCTCGCCCTAAACCTAATTCTAATTCTAACCCTGACCATAACCCTAACCTAACCTCAACCCTATCTTTAAGCCTACCATAAACTTAAACCTAACCCTAACCCTTAACCTTAACTCTAACCCTAACCCTAGCCCTAACCCTAACCTGAACGGTAACACTTACCCAGAACCCTCACCTTAACTGTAAATGTAACTCTAACTCTTACCCTAACCCTAAACTTAACCCTAATTATAACCTTAACCTAAACCTAACTGAAACAGTAACCCTTAACCCTAACTCTAATCCTAATCCTTAGCCTAAAACTAACCTTAACCCTAAACCTAACCCTAACCACTGACCCTAACTCTAACCCTAACCCTGAGCCGAACCCTCACCCTTAACCAGAATTTCACCCTAAAGCATAACGCTAAGCGTACCCTCACTTCATTCAAACCCGAACCCTAAGCAAAACTAACACTAACACTACACGTAACCCTAACCCTAAACCTAACCCTAACCCTGACTCTGACCTGAACCCAAACCCCTAACCCCAACCCTCTCGCTTCACATAAACTTCTCTGTAACCCTAGCCCTAAAACTAAACGTAACACTACATCTCCCCTAACCCTGACCGTACCATAAACGTAACCCTAACTCTAAACTCAAAACTAACCCTGACCCTAACCCTAACTCTAACCCTAATCCTAACCCTAAAACTTACCCTACACACTCAGCTTCAATGGAAACCTAGCACTAACCCTCATCTTACCATCTAAACCTAACCTCAACCCTTAACCTAACCCTATCTATAACCTTCACCTAGCCCTAAACCTAAACATGACTTAACCCTAACACTAACCCTAACCCTAAATCTAAACCTAACCTTAACCCTACACTTAATCCTAACCTAAGCTCTAACCCTAACCCCTAACGCTAACCCTAAGCTCAACCCTCACCCTTCAATTAAACTTTACCCCAGCTGTAGCCCTAACCCTAAGCCGAACCCTAAACCTGACCCTAACATTAACCCAAACACCTAACCCTAACCCTAAGCCTAATCCTAAACCTAACCCTAACCTTAACCCAAATGCCTAACCCTAACCCTAACCCTCATCCTTAACCTAAACTTCACCCTAAACCTAAGGCTAACCCTAACCCTGAAAGTAAAGCTAAGCCTTAACTATCCCCTAACTCTAGCCCTGACCCTAAACCTAATGCTAACCCTAGCCCTAACAGTAACACCCTAAAACATCAGCTTAATGTAAACTTAACACTAACCCTCCCATGAACCCCTAACCCTAACCCTACCCCGCATCCTACACCTAACCCAGACCTAAACCTAACCCTTTCTCTAACCCTAAATTAACCCTAACCTTAACTCTACCCTAACCCTAACAACAACTCTGAACCTGACCATAACCATCATCCTAAACCCTAGCACTAACTCCAACTCTAAATCTAACCCTAAGCTAGCCCTACCCTTTACCGTAAACCTAGCCTTAACCCTAACCTTACCCCTACCCAAACCCTAACGCTATACCTAACCCGAACACTAACCTTAACCCTACTCTAACCTTAAGCCTAACCCTGACTATTAACTGAAACTTCACCCTAACCCTAAGCCTAACTCTAACTCTAACCCTAACCATAACAATTACCCTAAACCCTCGCCTTAACTGTAAACCTAACCCTAACCCTCACCCTAATCCTTAACCGTATCCCCAACCCTAAACCTAACGCTATCCCCAAACTTATCCCTAACCCTAACCCTAATACGAACAGTAACCCAAATCTAACCCTAACCCTAATATTAAACCTAAACTTAGATCTACCCTAACCATAAACCTAACCCTAACACCCTAAACCTAACGTCTAACACCGTCTATAATCCTAACCCTTACCATAACCCTCACCCTTAACCTAAACTTCACACTAACCCTAAACCTAACCTAACGCTGACCCTAGACATAACGCCTAACCCTCACCGAACCCTAAACCTATCCTTAACACTAACCTGCACACAAACCCAAACCCTAGCCCTCACCATAAAAATAACCCTCACCCTATCCTGAACTTCATCCAAACACTAACCATAACCTTAACCCTAAACCTAGACCTAACCCAAACCCTAACCTTAAACCTAACTCTAAGAATAACGCTAGTCCATCTGTAACCCTAAACCGAACACTTACAATAGCCCTGAACCTAACCCTAAAATAATCCTAATCCTAACCCTAGACCTAATCCTAACCCTACCCCTAACCCTGACCCTAAATAGAACACTAAGTCTAACCCTCAACATGGACCTAAACCTAATTCTTACCCTACACCTAACCCTAATCCTAAACCAAACCCTAACTCTGACTATAACCCTAATCGTAACAATTACCCTAAACCCTCACCTTAACTGCAAAACTAACCGTAACCCGCACCCTAAATCCTAACCGTATCCCACAACCCTAACCCTAATGCTATCCCTAACCCTAACCCTAACATTAACCTGAAACCCCTGAGCCCTAATGATAAACCTAACCCTAACACAAACCCTAACCCTAACACCAAAGCCTAGCAAAAACCTTAACACTAACTCTCACCCTAACTCTAACACTAACCCGAAACCGAATCATGCACCTAACCCCAAGCCTAAACCAAACCTAACCATGACCAGAACCGCAAGGCCTAACCGGAACCCTCACCCAAACCCTAACCCTAAACTACACCTCTAACCCCTAACGCCTTATCATAACGGTAATCCTAACCCTAACCAACCCTAACCCTAAAACTAACCCTCACCCCAACCACAAAGCCTAACACAACCATGACCCTAACCCTAAACGTAACACTAAACTTAACCCTAACCTTAAATCTAACCCTAACCCTAAAACTGAACACAACCCCTGAACGTAACCCTAACCCTGAACATAACCTTAACACTAACCTGAAAACAAGCCCAAACCTTAGCCATAACCCTAACCCTCACCCTATCTTAAACTTCACCCTATCCCTAACCTAAAACTCACCTTGACTTTAACCCTAACCCTCCCCATAAACCTAACCCTCACCTTAACCTTGGCCCACCTGTAACCCGAAACCTAACCCTTACAATAACTCTGACCCTAATCCTCGCCCTAAACCTAATTCTAACCCTGACCCTAACCCTAACCTAACCTCAACCCTATCTTTAAGCCTACCATAAACTTAAACCTAACCCTAACCCTTAACCTTAACTCTAACCCTAACCCTAGCCCTAACCCTAACCTTAACGGTAACACTTACCCAGAACCCTCACCTTAACTGTAAATGTAACTCTAACTCTTACCCTAACCCTAAACTTAACCCTAATTATAACCTTAACCTAAACCTAACTGAAACAGTAACCCTTAACCCTAACTCTAATCCTAATCCTTAGCCTAAAACTAACCTTAACCCTAAACCTAACCCTAACCACTGACCCTAACTCTAACCCTAACCCTGAGCCGAACCCTCACCCTTAACCAGAATTTCACCCTAAAGCATAACGCTAAGCGTACCCTAACTTCATTCAAACCAGAACCCTAAGCAAAACTAACACTAACACTACACGTAACCCTAACCCTAAACCTAACCCTAACCCTGACTCTGACCTGAACCCAAACCCCTAACCCCAACCCTCTCGCTTCACATAAACTTCTCTGTAACCCTAGCCCTAAAACTAAACGTAACACTAAATCTCCCCTAACCCTGACCGTACCATAAACGTAACCCTAACTCTAAACTCAAAACTAACCCTGACCCTAACCCTAACTCTAACCCTAATCCTAACCCTAAAACTTACCCTACACACTCAGCTTCAATGGAAACCTAGCACTAACCCTCATCTTACCATCTAAACCTAACCTCAACCCTTAACCTAACCCTATCTATAACCTTCACCTAGCCCTAAACCTAAACATGACTTAACCCTAACACTAACTCTAACCCTAAATCTAAACCTAACCTTAACCCTACACTTAATCCTAACCTAAGCTCTAACCCTAACCCCTAACGCTAACCCTAAGCTCAACCCTCACCCTTCAATTAAACTTTACCCCAGCTGTAGCCCTAACCCTAAGCCGAACCCTAAACCTGACCCTAACATTAACCCAAACACCTAACCCTAACCCTAAGCCTAATCCTAAACCTAACCCTAACCTTAACCCAAATGCCTAACCCTAACCCTAACCCTCATCCTTAACCTAAACTTCACCCTAAACCTAAGGCTAACCCTAACCCTGAAAGTAAAGCTAAGCCTTAACTATCCCCTAACTCTAGCCCTGACCCTAAACCTAATGCTAACCCTAGCCCTAACAGTAACACCCTAAAACATCAGCTTAATGGAAACTTAACACTAACCCTCCCATGAACCCCTAACCCTAACCCTACCCCGCATCCTACACCTAACCCAGACCTAAACCTAACCCTTTCTCTAACCCTAAATTAACCCTAACCTTAACTCTACCCTAACCCTAACAACAACTCTGAACCTGACCATAACCATCATCCTAAACCCTAGCACTAACTCCAACTCTAAATCTAACCCTAAGCTAGCCCTACCCTTTACCGTAAACCTAGCCTTAACCCTAACCTTACCCCTACCCAAACCCTAACGCTATACCTAACCCGAACACTAACCTTAACCCTACTCTAACCTTAAGCCTAACCCTGACTATTAACTGAAACTTCACCCTAACCCTAAGCCTAACTCTAACTCTAACCCTAACCATAACAATTACCCTAAACCCTCGCCTTAACTGTAAACCTAACCCTAACCCTCACCCTAATCCTTAACCGTATCCCCAACCCTAAACCTAACGCTATCCCCAAACTTATCCCTAACCCTAACCCTAATACGAACAGTAACCCAAATCTAACCCTAACCCTAATATTAAACCTAAACTTAGATCTACCCTAACCATAAACCTAACCCTAACACCCTAAACCTAACGTCTAACACCGTCTATAATCCTAACCCTTACCATAACCCTCACCCTTAACCTAAACTTCACACTAACCCTAAACCTAACCTAACGCTGACCCTAGACATAACGCCTAACCCTCACCGAACCCTAAACCTATCCTTAACACTAACCTGCACACAAACCCAAACCCTAGCCCTCACCATAAAAATAACCCTCACCCTATCCTGAACTTCATCCAAACACTAACCATAACCTTAACCCTAAACCTAGACCTAACCCAAACCCTAACCTTAAACCTAACTCTAAGAATAACGCTAGTCCATCTGTAACCCTAAACCGAACACTTACAATAGCCCTGAACCTAACCCTAAAATAATCCTAATCCTAACCCTAGACCTAATCCTAACCCTACCCCTAACCCTGACCCTAAATAGAACACTAAGTCTAACCCTCAACATGGACCTAAACCTAATTCTTACCCTACACCTAACCCTAATCCTAAACCAAACCCTAACTCTGACTATAACCCTAATCGTAACAATTACCCTAAACCCTCACCTTAACTGCAAAACTAACCGTAACCCGCACCCTAAATCCTAACCGTATCCCACAACCCTAACCCTAATGCTATCCCTAACCCTAACCCTAACATTAACCTGAAACCCCTGAGCCCTAATGATAAACCTAACCCTAACACAAACCCTAACCCTAACACCAAAGCCTAGCAAAAACCTTAACACTAACTCTCACCCTAACTCTAACACTAACCCGAAACCGAATCATGCACCTAACCCCAAGCCTAAACCAAACCTAACCATGACCAGAACCGCAAGGCCTAACCGGAACCCTCACCCAAACCCTAACCCTAAACTACACCTCTAACCCCTAACGCCTTATCATAACGGTAATCCTAACCCTAACCAACCCTAACCCTAAAACTAACCCTCACCCCAACCACAAAGCCTAACACAACCATGACCCTAACCCTAAACGTAACACTAAACTTAACCCTAACCTTAAATCTAACCCTAACCCTAAAACTGAACACAACCCCTGAACGTAACCCTAACCCTGAACATAACCTTAACACTAACCTGAAAACAAGCCCAAACCTTAGCCATAACCCTAACCCTCACCCTATCTTAAACTTCACCCTATCCCTAACCTAAAACTCACCCTGACTTTAACCCTAACCCTCCCCATAAACCTAACCCTCACCTTAACCTTGGCCCACCTGTAACCCGAAACCTAACCCTTACAATAACTCTGACCCTAATCCTCGCCCTAAACCTAATTCTAATTCTAACCCTGACCCTAACCCTAACCTAACCTCAACCCTATCTTTAAGCCTACCATAAACTTAAACCTAACTCTAACCCTTAACCTTAACTCTAACCCTAACCCTAGCCCTAACCCTAACCTTAACGGTAACACTTACCCAGAACCCTCACCTTAACTGTAAATGTAACTCTAACTCTTACCCTAACCCTAAACTTAACCCTAATTATAACCTTAACCTAAACCTAACTGAAACAGTAACCCTTAACCCTAACTCTAATCCTAATCCTTAGCCTAAAACTAACCTTAACCCTAAACCTAACCCTAACCACTGACCCTAACTCTAACCCTAACCCTGAGCCGAACCCTCACCCTTAACCAGAATTTCACCCTAAAGCATAACGCTAAGCGTACCCTAACTTCATTCAAACCCGAACCCTAAGCAAAACTAACACTAACACTACACGTAACCCTAACCCTAAACCTAACCCTAACCCTGACTCTGACCTGAACCCAAACCCCTAACCCCAACCCTCTCGCTTCACATAAACTTCTCTGTAACCCTAGCCCTAAAACTAAACGTAACACTACATCTCCCCTAACCCTGACCGTACCATAAACGTAACCCTAACTCTAAACTCAAAACTAACCCTGACCCTAACCCTAACTCTAACCCTAATCCTAACCCTAAAACTTACCCTACACACTCAGCTTCAATGGAAACCTAGCACTAACCCTCATCTTACCATCTAAACCTAACCTCAACCCTTAACCTAACCCTATCTATAACCTTCACCTAGCCCTAAACCTAAACATGACTTAACCCTAACACTAACCCTAACCCTAAATCTAAACCTAACCTTAACCCTACACTTAATCCTAACCTAAGCTCTAACCCTAACCCCTAACGCTAACCCTAAGCTCAACCCTCACCCTTCAATTAAACTTTACCCCAGCTGTAGCCCTAACCCTAAGCCGAACCCTAAACCTGACCCTAACATTAACCCAAACACCTAACCCTAACCCTAAGCCTAATCCTAAACCTAACCCTAACCTTAACCCAAATGCCTAACCCTAACCCTAACCCTCATCCTTAACCTAAACTTCACCCTAAACCTAAGGCTAACCCTAACCCTGAAAGTAAAGCTAAGCCTTAACTATCCCCTAACTCTAGCCCTGACCCTAAACCTAATGCTAACCCTAGCCCTAACAGTAACACCCTAAAACATCAGCTTAATGGAAACTTAACACTAACCCTCCCATGAACCCCTAACCCTAACCCTACCCCGCATCCTACACCTAACCCAGACCTAAACCTAACCCTTTCTCTAACCCTAAATTAACCCTAACCTTAACTCTACCCTAACCCTAACAACAACTCTGAACCTGACCATAACCATCATCCTAAACCCTAGCACTAACTCCAACTCTAAATCTAACCCTAAGCTAGCCCTACCCTTTACCGTAAACCTAGCCTTAACCCTAACCTTACCCCTACCCAAACCCTAACGCTATACCTAACCCGAACACTAACCTTAACCCTACTCTAACCTTAAGCCTAACCCTGACTATTAACTGAAACTTCACCCTAACCCTAAGCCTAACTCTAACTCTAACCCTAACCATAACAATTACCCTAAACCCTCGCCTTAACTGTAAACCTAACCCTAACCCTCACCCTAATCCTTAACCGTATCCCCAACCCTAAACCTAACGCTATCCCCAAACTTATCCCTAACCCTAACCCTAATACGAACAGTAACCCAAATCTAACCCTAACCCTAATATTAAACCTAAACTTAGATCTACCCTAACCATAAACCTAACCCTAACACCCTAAACCTAACGTCTAACACCGTCTATAATCCTAACCCTTACCATAACCCTCACCCTTAACCTAAACTTCACACTAACCCTAAACCTAACCTAACGCTGACCCTAGACATAACGCCTAACCCTCACCGAACCCTAAACCTATCCTTAACACTAACCTGCACACAAACCCAAACCCTAGCCCTCACCATAAAAATAACCCTCACCCTATCCTGAACTTCATCCAAACACTAACCATAACCTTAACCCTAAACCTAGACCTAACCCAAACCCTAACCTTAAACCTAACTCTAAGAATAACGCTAGTCCATCTGTAACCCTAAACCGAACACTTACAATAGCCCTGAACCTAACCCTAAAATAATCCTAATCCTAACCCTAGACCTAATCCTAACCCTACCCCTAACCCTGACCCTAAATAGAACACTAAGTCTAACCCTCAACATGGACCTAAACCTAATTCTTACCCTACACCTAACCCTAATCCTAAACCAAACCCTAACTCTGACTATAACCCTAATCGTAACAATTACCCTAAACCCTCACCTTAACTGCAAAACTAACCGTAACCCGCACCCTAAATCCTAACCGTATCCCACAACCCTAACCCTAATGCTATCCCTAACCCTAACCCTAACATTAACCTGAAACCCCTGAGCCCTAATGATAAACCTAACCCTAACACAAACCCTAACCCTAACACCAAAGCCTAGCAAAAACCTTAACACTAACTCTCACCCTAACTCTAACACTAACCCGAAACCGAATCATGCACCTAACCCCAAGCCTAAACCAAACCTAACCATGACCAGAACCGCAAGGCCTAACCGGAACCCTCACCCAAACCCTAACCCTAAACTACACCTCTAACCCCTAACGCCTTATCATAACGGTAATCCTAACCCTAACCAACCCTAACCCTAAAACTAACCCTCACCCCAACCACAAAGCCTAACACAACCATGACCCTAACCCTAAACGTAACACTAAACTTAACCCTAACCTTAAATCTAACCCTAACCCTAAAACTGAACACAACCCCTGAACGTAACCCTAACCCTGAACATAACCTTAACACTAACCTGAAAACAAGCCCAAACCTTAGCCATAACCCTAACCCTCACCCTATCTTAAACTTCACCCTATCCCTAACCTAAAACTCACCCTGACTTTAACCCTAACCCTCCCCATAAACCTAACCCTCACCTTAACCTTGGCCCATCTGTAACCCGAAAACTAACCCTTACAATAACTCTGACCCTAATCCTCGCCCTAAACCTAATTCTAATTCTAACCCTGACCCTGACCCTAACCCTAACCTAACCTCAACCCTATCTTTAAGCCTACCATAAACTTCAACCTAACCCTAACCCTTAACCTTAACTCTAACCCTAACCCTAGCCCTAACCCTAACCTTAATGGTAACACTTACCCAGAACCCTCACCTTAACTGTAAATGTAACTCTAACTCTTACCCTAACCCTAAACTTAACCCTAATTATAACCTTAACCTAAACCTAACTGAAACAGTAACCCTTAACCCTAACTCTAATCCTAATCCTTAGCCTAAAACTAACCTTAACCCTAAACCTAACCCTAACCACTGACCCTAACTCTAACCCTAACCCTGAGCCGAACCCTCACCCTTAACCAGAATTTCACCCTAAAGCATAACGCTAAGCGTACCCTCACTTCATTCAAACCCGAACCCTAAGCAAAACTAACACTAACACTACACGTAACCCTAACCCTAAACCTAACCCTAACCCTGACTCTGACCTGAACCCAAACCCCTAACCCCAACCCTCTCGCTTCACATAAACTTCTCTGTAACCCTAGCCCTAAAACTAAACGTAACACTAAATCTCCCCTAACCCTGACCGTACCATAAACGTAACCCTAACTCTAAACTCAAAACTAACCCTGACCCTAACCCTAACTCTAACCCTAATCCTAACCCTAAAACTTACCCTACACACTCAGCTTCAATGGAAACCTAGCACTAACCCTCATCTTACCATCTAAACCTAACCTCAACCCTTAACCTAACCCTATCTATAACCTTCACCTAGCCCTAAACCTAAACATGACTTAACCCTAACACTAACCCTAACCCTAAATCTAAACCTAACCTTAACCCTACACTTAATCCTAACCTAAGCTCTAACCCTAACCCCTAACGCTAACCCTAAGCTCAACCCTCACCCTTCAATTAAACTTTACCCCAGCTGTAGCCCTAACCCTAAGCCGAACCCTAAACCTGACCCTAACATTAACCCAAACACCTAACCCTAACCCTAAGCCTAATCCTAAACCTAACCCTAACCTTAACCCAAATGCCTAACCCTAACCCTAACCCTCATCCTTAACCTAAACTTCACCCTAAACCTAAGGCTAACCCTAACCCTGAAAGTAAAGCTAACCCTTAACTATCCCCTAACTCTAGCCCTGACCCTAAACCTAATGCTAACCCTAGCCCTAACAGTAACACCCTAAAACATCAGCTTAATGGAAACTTAACACTAACCCTCCCATGAACCCCTAACCCTAACCCTACCCCGCATCCTACACCTAACCCAGACCTAAACCTAACCCTTTCTCTAACCCTAAATTAACCCTAACCTTAACTCTACCCTAACCCTAACAACAACTCTGAACCTGACCATAACCATCATCCTAAACCCTAGCACTAACTCCAACTCTAAATCTAACCCTAAGCTAGCCCTACCCTTTACCGTAAACCTAGCCTTAACCCTAACCTTACCCCTACCCAAACCCTAACGCTATACCTAACCCGAACACTAACCTTAACCCTACTCTAACCTTAAGCCTAACCCTGACTATTAACTGAAACTTCACCCTAACCCTAAGCCTAACTCTAACTCTAACCCTAACCACAACAATTACCCTAAACCCTCGCCTTAACTGTAAACCTAACCCTAACCCTCACCCTAATCCTTAACCGTATCCCCAACCCTAAACCTAACGCTATCCCCAAACTTATCCCTAACCCTAACCCTAATACGAACAGTAACCCAAATCTAACCCTAACCCTAATATTAAACCTAAACTTAGATCCACCCTAACCATAAACCTAACCCTAACACCCTAAACCTAACGTCTAACACCGTCTATAATCCTAACCCTTACCATAACCCTCACCCTTAAACTAAACTTCACACTAACCCTAAACCTAACCTAACGCTGACCCTAGACATAACGCCTAACCCTCACCGAACCCTAAACCTATCCTTAACACTAACCTGCACACAAACCCAAACCCTAGCCCTCACCATAAAAATAACCCTCACCCTATCCTGAACTTCATCCAAACACTAACCATAACCTTAACCCTAAACCTAGACCTAACCCAAACCCTAACCTTAAACCTAACTCTAAGAATAACGCTAGTCCATCTGTAACCCTAAACCGAACACTTACAATAGCCCTGAACCTAACCCTAAAATAATCCTAATCCTAACCCTAGACCTAATCCTAACCCTACCCCTAACCCTGACCCTAAATAGAACACTAAGTCTAACCCTCAACATGGACCTAAACCTAATTCTTACCCTACACCTAACCCTAATCCTAAACCAAACCCTAACTCTGACTATAACCCTAATCGTAACAATTACCCTAAACCCTCACCTTAACTGCAAAACTAACCGTAACCCGCACCCTAAATCCTAACCGTATCCCACAACCCTAACCCTAATGCTATCCCTAACCCTAACCCTAACATTAACCTGAAACCCCTGAGCCCTAATGATAAACCTAACCCTAACACAAACCCTAACCCTAACACCAAAGCCTAGCAAAAACCTTAACACTAACTCTCACCCTAACTCTAACACTAACCCGAAACCGAATCATGCACCTAACCCCAAGCCTAAACCAAACCTAACCATGACCAGAACCGCAAGGCCTAACCGGAACCCTCACCCAAACCCTAACCCTAAACTACACCTCTAACCCCTAACGCCTTATCATAACGGTAATCCTAACCCTAACCAACCCTAACCCTAAAACTAACCCTCACCCCAACCACAAAGCCTAACACAACCATGACCCTAACCCTAAACGTAACACTAAACTTAACCCTAACCTTAAATCTAACCCTAACCCTAAAACTGAACACAACCCCTGAACGTAACCCTAACCCTGAACATAACCTTAACACTAACCTGAAAACAAGCCCAAACCTTAGCCATAACCCTAACCCTCACCCTATCTTAAACTTCACCCTATCCCTAACCTAAAACTCACCCTGACTTTAACCCTAACCCTCCCCATAAACCTAACCCTCACCTTAACCTTGGCCCATCTGTAACCCGAAAACTAACCCTTACAATAACTCTGACCCTAATCCTCGCCCTAAACCTAATTCTAATTCTAACCCTGACCCTGACCCTAACCCTAACCTAACCTCAACCCTATCTTTAAGCCTACCATAAACTTCAACCTAACCCTAACCCTTAACCTTAACTCTAACCCTAACCCTAGCCCTAACCCTAACCTTAATGGTAACACTTACCCAGAACCCTCACCTTAACTGTAAATGTAACTCTAACTCTTACCCTAACCCTAAACTTAACCCTAATTATAACCTTAACCTAAACCTAACTGAAACAGTAACCCTTAACCCTAACTCTAATCCTAATCCTTAGCCTAAAACTAACCTTAACCCTAAACCTAACCCTAACCACTGACCCTAACTCTAACCCTAACCCTGAGCCGAACCCTCACCCTTAACCAGAATTTCACCCTAAAGCATAACGCTAAGCGTACCCTCACTTCATTCAAACCCGAACCCTAAGCAAAACTAACACTAACACTACACGTAACCCTAACCCTAAACCTAACCCTAACCCTGACTCTGACCTGAACCCAAACCCCTAACCCCAACCCTCTCGCTTCACATAAACTTCTCTGTAACCCTAGCCCTAAAACTAAACGTAACACTAAATCTCCCCTAACCCTGACCGTACCATAAACGTAACCCTAACTCTAAACTCAAAACTAACCCTGACCCTAACCCTAACTCTAACCCTAATCCTAACCCTAAAACTTACCCTACACACTCAGCTTCAATGGAAACCTAGCACTAACCCTCATCTTACCATCTAAACCTAACCTCAACCCTTAACCTAACCCTATCTATAACCTTCACCTAGCCCTAAACCTAAACATGACTTAACCCTAACACTAACCCTAACCCTAAATCTAAACCTAACCTTAACCCTACACTTAATCCTAACCTAAGCTCTAACCCTAACCCCTAACGCTAACCCTAAGCTCAACCCTCACCCTTCAATTAAACTTTACCCCAGCTGTAGCCCTAACCCTAAGCCGAACCCTAAACCTGACCCTAACATTAACCCAAACACCTAACCCTAACCCTAAGCCTAATCCTAAACCTAACCCTAACCTTAACCCAAATGCCTAACCCTAACCCTAACCCTCATCCTTAACCTAAACTTCACCCTAAACCTAAGGCTAACCCTAACCCTGAAAGTAAAGCTAACCCTTAACTATCCCCTAACTCTAGCCCTGACCCTAAACCTAATGCTAACCCTAGCCCTAACAGTAACACCCTAAAACATCAGCTTAATGGAAACTTAACACTAACCCTCCCATGAACCCCTAACCCTAACCCTACCCCGCATCCTACACCTAACCCAGACCTAAACCTAACCCTTTCTCTAACCCTAAATTAACCCTAACCTTAACTCTACCCTAACCCTAACAACAACTCTGAACCTGACCATAACCATCATCCTAAACCCTAGCACTAACTCCAACTCTAAATCTAACCCTAAGCTAGCCCTACCCTTTACCGTAAACCTAGCCTTAACCCTAACCTTACCCCTACCCAAACCCTAACGCTATACCTAACCCGAACACTAACCTTAACCCTACTCTAACCTTAAGCCTAACCCTGACTATTAACTGAAACTTCACCCTAACCCTAAGCCTAACTCTAACTCTAACCCTAACCACAACAATTACCCTAAACCCTCGCCTTAACTGTAAACCTAACCCTAACCCTCACCCTAATCCTTAACCGTATCCCCAACCCTAAACCTAACGCTATCCCCAAACTTATCCCTAACCCTAACCCTAATACGAACAGTAACCCAAATCTAACCCTAACCCTAATATTAAACCTAAACTTAGATCCACCCTAACCATAAACCTAACCCTAACACCCTAAACCTAACGTCTAACACCGTCTATAATCCTAACCCTTACCATAACCCTCACCCTTAAACTAAACTTCACACTAACCCTAAACCTAACCTAACGCTGACCCTAGACATAACGCCTAACCCTCACCGAACCCTAAACCTATCCTTAACACTAACCTGCACACAAACCCAAACCCTAGCCCTCACCATAAAAATAACCCTCACCCTATCCTGAACTTCATCCAAACACTAACCATAACCTTAACCCTAAACCTAGACCTAACCCAAACCCTAACCTTAAACCTAACTCTAAGAATAACGCTAGTCCATCTGTAACCCTAAACCGAACACTTACAATAGCCCTGAACCTAACCCTAAAATAATCCTAATCCTAACCCTAGACCTAATCCTAACCCTACCCCTAACCCTGACCCTAAATAGAACACTAAGTCTAACCCTCAACATGGACCTAAACCTAATTCTTACCCTACACCTAACCCTAATCCTAAACCAAACCCTAACTCTGACTATAACCCTAATCGTAACAATTACCCTAAACCCTCACCTTAACTGCAAAACTAACCGTAACCCGCACCCTAAATCCTAACCGTATCCCACAACCCTAACCCTAATGCTATCCCTAACCCTAACCCTAACATTAACCTGAAACCCCTGAGCCCTAATGATAAACCTAACCCTAACACAAACCCTAACCCTAACACCAAAGCCTAGCAAAAACCTTAACACTAACTCTCACCCTAACTCTAACACTAACCCGAAACCGAATCATGCACCTAACCCCAAGCCTAAACCAAACCTAACCATGACCAGAACCGCAAGGCCTAACCGGAACCCTCACCCAAACCCTAACCCTAAACTACACCTCTAACCCCTAACGCCTTATCATAACGGTAATCCTAACCCTAACCAACCCTAACCCTAAAACTAACCCTCACCCCAACCACAAAGCCTAACACAACCATGACCCTAACCCTAAACGTAACACTAAACTTAACCCTAACCTTAAATCTAACCCTAACCCTAAAACTGAACACAACCCCTGAACGTAACCCTAACCCTGAACATAACCTTAACACTAACCTGAAAACAAGCCCAAACCTTAGCCATAACCCTAACCCTCACCCTATCTTAAACTTCACCCTATCCCTAACCTAAAACTCACCCTGACTTTAACCCTAACCCTCCCCATAAACCTAACCCTCACCTTAACCTTGGCCCACCTGTAACCCGAAACCTAACCCTTACAATAACTCTGACCCTAATCCTCGCCCTAAACCTAATTCTAATTCTAACCCTGACCCTAACCCTAACCTAACCTCAACCCTATCTTTAAGCCTACCATAAACTTAAACCTAACCCTAACCCTTAACCTTAACTCTAACCCTAACCCTAGCCCTAACCCTAACCTTAACGGTAACACTTACCCAGAACCCTCACCTTAACTGTAAATGTAACTCTAACTCTTACCCTAACCCTAAACTTAACCCTAATTATAACCTTAACCTAAACCTAACTGAAACAGTAACCCTTAACCCTAACTCTAATCCTAATCCTTAGCCTAAAACTAACCTTAACCCTAAACCTAACCCTAACCACTGACCCTAACTCTAACCCTAACCCTGAGCCGAACCCTCACCCTTAACCAGAATTTCACCCTAAAGCATAACGCTAAGCGTACCCTCACTTCATTCAAACCCGAACCCTAAGCAAAACTAACACTAACACTACACGTAACCCTAACCCTAAACCTAACCCTAACCCTGACTCTGACCTGAACCCAAACCCCTAACCCCAACCCTCTCGCTTCACATAAACTTCTCTGTAACCCTAGCCCTAAAACTAAACGTAACACTAAATCTCCCCTAACCCTGACGGTACCATAAACGTAACCCTAACTCTAAACTCAAAACTAACCCTGACCCTAACCCTAACTCTAACCCTAATCCTAACCCTAAAACTTACCCTACACACTCAGCTTCAATGGAAACCTAGCACTAACCCTCATCTTACCATCTAAACCTAACCTCAACCCTTAACCTAACCCTATCTATAACCTTCACCTAGCCCTAAACCTAAACATGACTTAACCCTAACACTAACCCTAACCCTAAATCTAAACCTAACCTTAACCCTACACTTAATCCTAACCTAAGCTCTAACCCTAACCCCTAACGCTAACCCTAAGCTCAACCCTCACCCTTCAATTAAACTTTACCCCAGCTGTAGCCCTAACCCTAAGCCGAACCCTAAACCTGACCCTAACATTAACCCAAACACCTAACCCTAACCCTAAGCCTAATCCTAAACCTAACCCTAACCTTAACCCAAATGCCTAACCCTAACCCTAACCCTCATCCTTAACCTAAACTTCACCCTAAACCTAAGGCTAACCCTAACCCTGAAAGTAAAGCTAAGCCTTAACTATCCCCTAACTCTAGCCCTGACCCTAAACCTAATGCTAACCCTAGCCCTAACAGTAACACCCTAAAACATCAGCTTAATGGAAACTTAACACTAACCCTCCCATGAACCCCTAACCCTAACCCTACCCCGCATCCTACACCTAACCCAGACCTAAACCTAACCCTTTCTCTAACCCTAAATTAACCCTAACCTTAACTCTACCCTAACCCTAACAACAACTCTGAACCTGACCATAACCATCATCCTAAACCCTAGCACTAACTCCAACTCTAAATCTAACCCTAAGCTAGCCCTACCCTTTACCGTAAACCTAGCCTTAACCCTAACCTTACCCCTACCCAAACCCTAACGCTATACCTAACCCGAACACTAACCTTAACCCTACTCTAACCTTAAGCCTAACCCTGACTATTAACTGAAACTTCACCCTAACCCTAAGCCTAACTCTAACTCTAACCCTAACCATAACAATTACCCTAAACCCTCGCCTTAACTGTAAACCTAACCCTAACCCTCACCCTAATCCTTAACCGTATCCCCAACCCTAAACCTGACGCTATCCCCAAACTTATCCCTAACCCTAACCCTAATACGAACAGTAACCCAAATCTAACCCTAACCCTAATATTAAACCTAAACTTAAATCTACCCTAACCATAAACCTAACCCTAACACCCTAAACCTAACGTCTAACACCGTCTGTAATCCTAACCCTTACCATAACCCTCACCCTTAACCTAAACTTCACACTAACCCTAAACCTAACCTAACGCTGACCCTAGACATAACGCCTAACCCTCACCGAACCCTAAACCTATCCTTAACACTAACCTGCACACAAACCCAAACCCTAGCCCTCACCATAAAAATAACCCTCACCCTATCCTGAACTTCATCCAAACACTAACCATAACCTTAACCCTAAACCTAGACCTAACCCAAACCCTAACCTTAAACCTAACTCTAAGAATAACGCTAGTCCATCTGTAACCCTAAACCGAACACTTACAATAGCCCTGAACCTAACCCTAAAATAATCCTAATCCTAACCCTAGACCTAATCCTAACCCTACCCCTAACCCTGACCCTAAATAGAACACTAAGTCTAACCCTCAACATGGACCTAAACCTAATTCTTACCCTACACCTAACCCTAATCCTAAACCAAACCCTAACTCTGACTATAACCCTAATCGTAACAATTACCCTAAACCCTCACCTTAACTGCAAAACTAACCGTAACCCGCACCCTAAATCCTAACCGTATCCCACAACCCTAACCCTAATGCTATCCCTAACCCTAACCCTAACATTAACCTGAAACCCCTGAGCCCTAATGATAAACCTAACCCTAACACAAACCCTAACCCTAACACCAAAGCCTAGCAAAAACCTTAACACTAACTCTCACCCTAACTCTAACACTAACCCGAAACCGAATCATGCACCTAACCCTAAGCCTAAACCAAACCTAACCATGACCAGAACCGCAAGGCCTAACCGGAACCCTCACCCAAACCCTAACCCTAAACTACACCTCTAACCCCTAACGCCTTATCATAACGGTAATCCTAACCCTAACCAACCCTAACCCTAAAACTAACCCTCACCCCAACCACAAAGCCTAACACAACCATGACCCTAAGCCTAAACGTAACACTAAACTTAACCCTAACCTTAAATCTAACCCTAACCCTAAAACTGAACACAACCCCTGAACGTAACCCTAACCCTGAACATAACCTTAACACTAACCTGAAAACAAGCCCAAACCTTAGCCATAACCCTAACCCTCACCCTATCTTAAACTTCACCCTATCCCTAACCTAAAACTCACCCTGACTTTAACCCTAACCCTCCCCATAAACCTAACCCTCACCTTAACCTTGACCCACCTGTAACCCGAAACCTAACCCTTACAATAACTCTGACCCTAATCCTCGCCCTAAACCTAATTCTAATTCTAACCCTGACCATAACCCTAACCTAACCTCAACCCTATCTTTAAGCCTACCATAAACTTAAACCTAACCCTAACCCTTAACCTTAACTCTAACCCTAACCCTAGCCCTAACCCTAACCTTAACGGTAACACTTACCCAGAACCCTCACCTTAACTGTAAATGTAACTCTAACTCTTACCCTAACCCTAAACTTAACCCTAATTATAACCTTAACCTAAACCTAACTGAAACAGTAACCCTTAACCCTAACTCTAATCCTAATCCTTAGCCTAAAACTAACCTTAACCCTAAACCTAACCCTAACCACTGACCCTAACTCTAACCCTAACCCTGAGCCGAACCCTCACCCTTAACCAGAATTTCACCCTAAAGCATAACGCTAAGCGTACCCTCACTTCATTCAAACCCGAACCCTAAGCAAAACTAACACTAACACTACACGTAACCCTAACCCTAAACCTAACCCTAACCCTGACTCTGACCTGAACCCAAACCCCTAACCCCAACCCTCTCGCTTCACATAAACTTCTCTGTAACCCTAGCCCTAAAACTAAACGTAACACTAAATCTCCCCTAACCCTGACCGTACCATAAACGTAACCCTAACTCTAAACTCAAAACTAACCCTGACCCTAACCCTAACTCTAACCCTAATCCTAACCCTAAAACTTACCCTACACACTCAGCTTCAATGGAAACCTAGCACTAACCCTCATCTTACCATCTAAACCTAACCTCAACCCTTAACCTAACCCTATCTATAACCTTCACCTAGCCCTAAACCTAAACATGACTTAACCCTAACACTAACCCTAACCCTAAATCTAAACCTAACCTTAACCCTACACTTAATCCTAACCTAAGCTCTAACCCTAACCCCTAACGCTAACCCTAAGCTCAACCCTCACCCTTCAATTAAACTTTACCCCAGCTGTAGCCCTAACCCTAAGCCGAACCCTAAACCTGACCCTAACATTAACCCAAACACCTAACCCTAACCCTAAGCCTAATCCTAAACCTAACCCTAACCTTAACCCAAATGCCTAACCCTAACCCTAACCCTCATCCTTAACCTAAACTTCACCCTAAACCTAAGGCTAACCCTAACCCTGAAAGTAAAGCTAAGCCTTAACTATCCCCTAACTCTAGCCCTGACCCTAAACCTAATGCTAACCCTAGCCCTAACAGTAACACCCTAAAACATCAGCTTAATGGAAACTTAACACTAACCCTCCCATGAACCCCTAACCCTGACCCTACCCCGCATCCTACACCTAACCCAGACCTAAACCTAACCCTTTCTCTAACCCTAAATTAACCCTAACCTTAACTCTACCCTAACCCTAACAACAACTCTGAACCTGACCATAACCATCATCCTAAACCCTAGCACTAACTCCAACTCTAAATCTAACCCTAAGCTAGCCCTACCCTTTACCGTAAACCTAGCCTTAACCCTAACCTTACCCCTACCCAAACCCTAACGCTATACCTAACCCGAACACTAACCTTAACCCTACTCTAACCTTAAGCCTAACCCTGACTATTAACTGAAACTTCACCCTAACCCTAAGCCTAACTCTAACTCTAACCCTAACCATAACAATTACCCTAAACCCTCGCCTTAACTGTAAACCTAACCCTAACCCTCACCCTAATCCTTAACCGTATCCCCAACCCTAAACCTGACGCTATCCCCAAACTTATCCCTAACCCTAACCCTAATACGAACAGTAACCCAAATCTAACCCTAACCCTAATATTAAACCTAAACTTAAATCTACCCTAACCATAAACCTAACCCTAACACCCTAAACCTAACGTCTAACACCGTCTGTAATCCTAACCCTTACCATAACCCTCACCCTTAACCTAAACTTCACACTAACCCTAAACCTAACCTAACGCTGACCCTAGACATAACGCCTAACCCTCACCGAACCCTAAACCTATCCTTAACACTAACCTGCACACAAACCCAAACCCTAGCCCTCACCATAAAAATAACCCTCACCCTATCCTGAACTTCATCCAAACACTAACCATAACCTTAACCCTAAACCTAGACCTAACCCAAACCCTAACCTTAAACCTAACTCTAAGAATAACGCTAGTCCATCTGTAACCCTAAACCGAACACTTACAATAGCCCTGAACCTAACCCTAAAATAATCCTAATCCTAACCCTAGACCTAATCCTAACCCTACCCCTAACCCTGACCCTAAATAGAACACTAAGTCTAACCCTCAACATGGACCTAAACCTAATTCTTACCCTACACCTAACCCTAATCCTAAACCAAACCCTAACTCTGACTATAACCCTAATCGTAACAATTACCCTAAACCCTCACCTTAACTGCAAAACTAACCGTAACCCGCACCCTAAATCCTAACCGTATCCCACAACCCTAACCCTAATGCTATCCCTAACCCTAACCCTAACATTAACCTGAAACCCCTGAGCCCTAATGATAAACCTAACCCTAACACAAACCCTAACCCTAACACCAAAGCCTAGCAAAAACCTTAACACTAACTCTCACCCTAACTCTAACACTAACCCGAAACCGAATCATGCACCTAACCCTAAGCCTAAACCAAACCTAACCATGACCAGAACCGCAAGGCCTAACCGGAACCCTCACCCAAACCCTAACCCTAAACTACACCTCTAACCCCTAACGCCTTATCATAACGGTAATCCTAACCCTAACCAACCCTAACCCTAAAACTAACCCTCACCCCAACCACAAAGCCTAACACAACCATGACCCTAAGCCTAAACGTAACACTAAACTTAACCCTAACCTTAAATCTAACCCTAACCCTAAAACTGAACACAACCCCTGAACGTAACCCTAACCCTGAACATAACCTTAACACTAACCTGAAAACAAGCCCAAACCTTAGCCATAACCCTAACCCTCACCCTATCTTAAACTTCACCCTATCCCTAACCTAAAACTCACCCTGACTTTAACCCTAACCCTCCCCATAAACCTAACCCTCACCTTAACCTTGACCCACCTGTAACCCGAAACCTAACCCTTACAATAACTCTGACCCTAATCCTCGCCCTAAACCTAATTCTAATTCTAACCCTGACCATAACCCTAACCTAACCTCAACCCTATCTTTAAGCCTACCATAAACTTAAACCTAACCCTAACCCTTAACCTTAACTCTAACCCTAACCCTAGCCCTAACCCTAACCTTAACGGTAACACTTACCCAGAACCCTCACCTTAACTGTAAATGTAACTCTAACTCTTACCCTAACCCTAAACTTAACCCTAATTATAACCTTAACCTAAACCTAACTGAAACAGTAACCCTTAACCCTAACTCTAATCCTAATCCTTAGCCTAAAACTAACCTTAACCCTAAACCTAACCCTAACCACTGACCCTAACTCTAACCCTAACCCTGAGCCGAACCCTCACCCTTAACCAGAATTTCACCCTAAAGCATAACGCTAAGCGTACCCTCACTTCATTCAAACCCGAACCCTAAGCAAAACTAACACTAACACTACACGTAACCCTAACCCTAAACCTAACCCTAACCCTGACTCTGACCTGAACCCAAACCCCTAACCCCAACCCTCTCGCTTCACATAAACTTCTCTGTAACCCTAGCCCTAAAACTAAACGTAACACTAAATCTCCCCTAACCCTGACCGTACCATAAACGTAACCCTAACTCTAAACTCAAAACTAACCCTGACCCTAACCCTAACTCTAACCCTAATCCTAACCCTAAAACTTACCCTACACACTCAGCTTCAATGGAAACCTAGCACTAACCCTCATCTTACCATCTAAACCTAACCTCAACCCTTAACCTAACCCTATCTATAACCTTCACCTAGCCCTAAACCTAAACATGACTTAACCCTAACACTAACCCTAACCCTAAATCTAAACCTAACCTTAACCCTACACTTAATCCTAACCTAAGCTCTAACCCTAACCCCTAACGCTAACCCTAAGCTCAACCCTCACCCTTCAATTAAACTTTACCCCAGCTGTAGCCCTAACCCTAAGCCGAACCCTAAACCTGACCCTAACATTAACCCAAACACCTAACCCTAACCCTAAGCCTAATCCTAAACCTAACCCTAACCTTAACCCAAATGCCTAACCCTAACCCTAACCCTCATCCTTAACCTAAACTTCACCCTAAACCTAAGGCTAACCCTAACCCTGAAAGTAAAGCTAAGCCTTAACTATCCCCTAACTCTAGCCCTGACCCTAAACCTAATGCTAACCCTAGCCCTAACAGTAACACCCTAAAACATCAGCTTAATGGAAACTTAACACTAACCCTCCCATGAACCCCTAACCCTGACCCTACCCCGCATCCTACACCTAACCCAGACCTAAACCTAACCCTTTCTCTAACCCTAAATTAACCCTAACCTTAACTCTACCCTAACCCTAACAACAACTCTGAACCTGACCATAACCATCATCCTAAACCCTAGCACTAACTCCAACTCTAAATCTAACCCTAAGCTAGCCCTACCCTTTACCGTAAACCTAGCCTTAACCCTAACCTTACCCCTACCCAAACCCTAACGCTATACCTAACCCGAACACTAACCTTAACCCTACTCTAACCTTAAGCCTAACCCTGACTATTAACTGAAACTTCACCCTAACCCTAAGCCTAACTCTAACTCTAACCCTAACCATAACAATTACCCTAAACCCTCGCCTTAACTGTAAACCTAACCCTAACCCTCACCCTAATCCTTAACCGTATCCCCAACCCTAAACCTGACGCTATCCCCAAACTTATCCCTAACCCTAACCCTAATACGAACAGTAACCCAAATCTAACCCTAACCCTAATATTAAACCTAAACTTAAATCTACCCTAACCATAAACCTAACCCTAACACCCTAAACCTAACGTCTAACACCGTCTATAATCCTAACCCTTACCATAACCCTCACCCTTAACCTAAACTTCACACTAACCCTAAACCTAACCTAACGCTGACCCTAGACATAACGCCTAACCCTCACCGAACCCTAAACCTATCCTTAACACTAACCTGCACACAAACCCAAACCCTAGCCCTCACCATAAAAATAACCCTCACCCTATCCTGAACTTCATCCAAACACTAACCATAACCTTAACCCTAAACCTAGACCTAACCCAAACCCTAACCTTAAACCTAACTCTAAGAATAACGCTAGTCCATCTGTAACCCTAAACCGAACACTTACAATAGCCCTGAACCTAACCCTAAAATAATCCTAATCCTAACCCTAGACCTAATCCTAACCCTACCCCTAACCCTGACCCTAAATAGAACACTAAGTCTAACCCTCAACATGGACCTAAACCTAATTCTTACCCTACACCTAACCCTAATCCTAAACCAAACCCTAACTCTGACTATAACCCTAATCGTAACAATTACCCTAAACCCTCACCTTAACTGGAAAACTAACCGTAACCCGCACCCTAAATCCTAACCGTATCCCACAACCCTAACCCTAATGCTATCCCTAACCCTAACCCTAACATTAACCTGAAACCCCTGAGCCCTAATGATAAACCTAACCCTAACACAAACCCTAACCCTAACACCAAAGCCTAGCAAAAACCTTAACACTAACTCTCACCCTAACTCTAACACTAACCCGAAACCGAATCATGCACCTAACCCCAAGCCTAAACCAAACCTAACCATGACCAGAACCGCAAGGCCTAACCGGAACCCTCACCCAAACCCTAACCCTAAACTACACCTCTAACCCCTAACGCCTTATCATAACGGTAATCCTAACCCTAACCAACCCTAACCCTAAAACTAACCCTCACCCCAACCACAAAGCCTAACACAACCATGACCCTAAGCCTAAACGTAACACTAAACTTAACCCTAACCTTAAATCTAACCCTAACCCTAAAACTGAACACAACCCCTGAACGTAACCCTAACCCTGAACATAACCTTAACACTAACCTGAAAACAAGCCCAAACCTTAGCCATAACCCTAACCCTCACCCTATCTTAAACTTCACCCTATCCCTAACCTAAAACTCACCCTGACTTTAACCCTAACCCTCCCCATAAACCTAACCCTCACCTTAACCTTGGCCCACCTGTAACCCGAAACCTAACCCTTACAATAACTCTGACCCTAATCCTCGCCCTAAACCTAATTCTAATTCTAACCCTGACCCTAACCCTAACCTAACCTCAACCCTATCTTTAAGCCTACCATAAACTTAAACCTAACCCTAACCCTTAACCTTAACTCTAACCCTAACCCTAGCCCTAACCCTAACCTGAACGGTAACACTTACCCAGAACCCTCACCTTAACTGTAAATGTAACTCTAACTCTTACCCTAACCCTAAACTTAACCCTAATTATAACCTTAACCTAAACCTAACTGAAACAGTAACCCTTAACCCTAACTCTAATCCTAATCCTTAGCCTAAAACTAACCTTAACCCTAAACCTAACCCTAACCACTGACCCTAACTCTAACCCTAACCCTGAGCCGAACCCTCACCCTTAACCAGAATTTCACCCTAAAGCATAACGCTAAGCGTACCCTCACTTCATTCAAACCCGAACCCTAAGCAAAACTAACACTAACACTACACGTAACCCTAACCCTAAACCTAACCCTAACCCTGACTCTGACCTGAACCCAAACCCCTAACCCCAACCCTCTCGCTTCACATAAACTTCTCTGTAACCCTAGCCCTAAAACTAAACGTAACACTAAATCTCCCCTAACCCTGACCGTACCATAAACGTAACCCTAACTCTAAACTCAAAACTAACCCTGACCCTAACCCTAACTCTAACCCTAATCCTAACCCTAAAACTTACCCTACACACTCAGCTTCAATGGAAACCTAGCACTAACCCTCATCTTACCATCTAAACCTAACCTCAACCCTTAACCTAACCCTATCTATAACCTTCACCTAGCCCTAAACCTAAACATGACTTAACCCTAACACTAACCCTAACCCTAAATCTAAACCTAACCTTAACCCTACACTTAATCCTAACCTAAGCTCTAACCCTAACCCCTAACGCTAACCCTAAGCTCAACCCTCACCCTTCAATTAAACTTTACCCCAGCTGTAGCCCTAACCCTAAGCCGAACCCTAAACCTGACCCTAACATTAACCCAAACACCTAACCCTAACCCTAAGCCTAATCCTAAACCTAACCCTAACCTTAACCCAAATGCCTAACCCTAACCCTAACCCTCATCCTTAACCTAAACTTCACCCTAAACCTAAGGCTAACCCTAACCCTGAAAGTAAAGCTAAGCCTTAACTATCCCCTAACTCTAGCCCTGACCCTAAACCTAATGCTAACCCTAGCCCTAACAGTAACACCCTAAAACATCAGCTTAATGGAAACTTAACACTAACCCTCCCATGAACCCCTAACCCTAACCCTACCCCGCATCCTACACCTAACCCAGACCTAAACCTAACCCTTTCTCTAACCCTAAATTAACCCTAACCTTAACTCTACCCTAACCCTAACAACAACTCTGAACCTGACCATAACCATCATCCTAAACCCTAGCACTAACTCCAACTCTAAATCTAACCCTAAGCTAGCCCTACCCTTTACCGTAAACCTAGCCTTAACCCTAACCTTACCCCTACCCAAACCCTAACGCTATACCTAACCCGAACACTAACCTTAACCCTACTCTAACCTTAAGCCTAACCCTGACTATTAACTGAAACTTCACCCTAACCCTAAGCCTAACTCTAACTCTAACCCTAACCATAACAATTACCCTAAACCCTCGCCTTAACTGTAAACCTAACCCTAACCCTCACCCTAATCCTTAACCGTATCCCCAACCCTAAACCTGACGCTATCCCCAAACTTATCCCTAACCCTAACCCTAATACGAACAGTAACCCAAATCTAACCCTAACCCTAATATTAAACCTAAACTTAAATCTACCCTAACCATAAACCTAACCCTAACACCCTAAACCTAACGTCTAACACCGTCTATAATCCTAACCCTTACCATAACCCTCACCCTTAACCTAAACTTCACACTAACCCTAAACCTAACCTAACGCTGACCCTAGACATAACGCCTAACCCTCACCGAACCCTAAACCTATCCTTAACACTAACCTGCACACAAACCCAAACCCTAGCCCTCACCATAAAAATAACCCTCACCCTATCCTGAACTTCATCCAAACACTAACCATAACCTTAACCCTAAACCTAGACCTAACCCAAACCCTAACCTTAAACCTAACTCTAAGAATAACGCTAGTCCATCTGTAACCCTAAACCGAACACTTACAATAGCCCTGAACCTAACCCTAAAATAATCCTAATCCTAACCCTAGACCTAATCCTAACCCTACCCCTAACCCTGACCCTAAATAGAACACTAAGTCTAACCCTCAACATGGACCTAAACCTAATTCTTACCCTACACCTAACCCTAATCCTAAACCAAACCCTAACTCTGACTATAACCCTAATCGTAACAATTACCCTAAACCCTCACCTTAACTGGAAAACTAACCGTAACCCGCACCCTAAATCCTAACCGTATCCCACAACCCTAACCCTAATGCTATCCCTAACCCTAACCCTAACATTAACCTGAAACCCCTGAGCCCTAATGATAAACCTAACCCTAACACAAACCCTAACCCTAACACCAAAGCCTAGCAAAAACCTTAACACTAACTCTCACCCTAACTCTAACACTAACCCGAAACCGAATCATGCACCTAACCCTAAGCCTAAACCAAACCTAACCATGACCAGAACCGCAAGGCCTAACCGGAACCCTCACCCAAACCCTAACCCTAAACTACACCTCTAACCCCTAACGCCTTATCATAACGGTAATCCTAACCCTAACCAACCCTAACCCTAAAACTAACCCTCACCCCAACCACAAAGCCTAACACAACCATGACCCTAAGCCTAAACGTAACACTAAACTTAACCCTAACCTTAAATCTAACCCTAACCCTAAAACTGAACACAACCCCTGAACGTAACCCTAACCCTGAACATAACCTTAACACTAACCTGAAAACAAGCCCAAACCTTAGCCATAACCCTAACCCTCACCCTATCTTAAACTTCACCCTATCCCTAACCTAAAACTCACCCTGACTTTAACCCTAACCCTCCCCATAAACCTAACCCTCACCTTAACCTTGGCCCACCTGTAACCCGAAACCTAACCCTTACAATAACTCTGACCCTAATCCTCGCCCTAAACCTAATTCTAATTCTAACCCTGACCCTAACCCTAACCTAACCTCAACCCTATCTTTAAGCCTACCATAAACTTAAACCTAACCCTAACCCTTAACCTTAACTCTAACCCTAACCCTAGCCCTAACCCTAACCTTAACGGTAACACTTACCCAGAACCCTCACCTTAACTGTAAATGTAACTCTAACTCTTACCCTAACCCTAAACTTAACCCTAATTATAACCTTAACCTAAACCTAACTGAAACAGTAACCCTTAACCCTAACTCTAATCCTAATCCTTAGCCTAAAACTAACCTTAACCCTAAACCTAACCCTAACCACTGACCCTAACTCTAACCCTAACCCTGAGCCGAACCCTCACCCTTAACCAGAATTTCACCCTAAAGCATAACGCTAAGCGTACCCTCACTTCATTCAAACCCGAACCCTAAGCAAAACTAACACTAACACTACACGTAACCCTAACCCTAAACCTAACCCTAACCCTGACTCTGACCTGAACCCAAACCCCTAACCCCAACCCTCTCGCTTCACATAAACTTCTCTGTAACCCTAGCCCTAAAACTAAACGTAACACTAAATCTCCCCTAACCCTGACCGTACCATAAACGTAACCCTAACTCTAAACTCAAAACTAACCCTGACCCTAACCCTAACTCTAACCCTAATCCTAACCCTAAAACTTACCCTACACACTCAGCTTCAATGGAAACCTAGCACTAACCCTCATCTTACCATCTAAACCTAACCTCAACCCTTAACCTAACCCTATCTATAACCTTCACCTAGCCCTAAACCTAAACATGACTTAACCCTAACACTAACCCTAACCCCTAAATCTAAACATAACCTTAACCCTACACTTAATCCTAACCTAAGCTCTAACCCTAACCCCTAACGCTAACCCTAAGCTCAACCCTCACCCTTCAATAAACTTTACCCCAGCTGTAGCCCTAACCCTAAGCCGAACCCTAAACCTGACCCTAACATTAACCCAAACACCTAACCCTAACCCTAAGCCTAATCCTAAACCTAACCCTAACCTTAACCCAAATGCCTAACCCTAACCCTAACCCTCATCCTTAACCTAAACTTCACCCTAAACCTAAGGCTAACCCTAACCCTGAAAGTAAAGCTAAGCCTTAACTATCCCCTAACTCTAGCCCTGACCCTAAACCTAATGCTAACCCTAGCCCTAACAGTAACACCCTAAAACATCAGCTTAATGTAAACTTAACACTAACCCTCCCATGAACCCCTAACCCTGACCCTACCCCGCATCCTACACCTAACCCAGACCTAAACCTAACCCTTTCTCTAACCCTAAATTAACCCTAACCTTAACTCTACCCTAACCCTAACAACAACTCTAAACCTGACCATAACCATCATCCTAAACCCTAGCACTAACTCCAACTCTAAATCTAACCCTAAGCTAGCCCTACCCTTTACCGTAAACCTAGCCTTAACCCTAACCTTACCCCTACCCAAACCCTAACGCTATACCTAACCCGAACACTAACCTTAACCCTACTCTAACCTTAAGCCTAACCCTGACTATTAACTGAAACTTCACCCTAACCCTAAGCCTAACTCTAACTCTAACCCTAACCATAACAATTACCCTAAACCCTCGCCTTAACTGTAAACCTAACCCTAACCCTCACCCTAATCCTTAACCGTATCCCCAACCCTAAACCTGACGCTATCCCCAAACTTATCCCTAACCCTAACCCTAATACGAACAGTAACCCAAATCTAACCCTAACCCTAATATTAAACCTAAACTTAAATCTACCCTAACCATAAACCTAACCCTAACACCCTAAACCTAACGTCTAATACTATCTCTCTATG
>NW_026975363.1:0-74276 GCF_030014295.1 Loxodonta africana | reverse complement strand
CTAGGAAACACAGGATGGCACTCAGCCAAAGGAGAGCTCAGGCAAAGTCAACTGAAGCCCGCATTTTCAAGATTTTGCCCTCTGCTGGGCCACAGCCTCCGGTGGCACACTGCATGTGCGTCACTTCTCCGAAGACAAGGCCGAAATCCGGGCATCCAGGGCCCCAGCAGTCCAGAGGCTGCGCATGGCGGCATACGGATCACCTCTTTGCCACGTACAGGAGGGAGGCCTCGGCCCTAGACTGGCTCCGCTAGAGCTCCACGACCTCAGCTATTTTTCCCGACCTTTGGCCCGTGCCCTTGTGAGTGTGTGACCTCTAGTTACACTTCACCTCCGACCACTCTCGATCCGCCACCTGCGGCTACCTGAGCGTGGACATCAACATCTATCACTCTCTGCAGTGTCACAGGTCACTAGGTGTCTAGGCTCAGGCTGACCTTGGCTGTCTTCTGCCCAGGCAAGGAGCTTAATCCTTCAAAGGAAATGAGGACACGTGGTCACTGGCCGACATCCTTTCTTTCATCTACACAGCGGTCTAGATGAGGGTAAAGAGGCCAGGTGGGCCAGGTGAAGGCTGAGTGCGGGGCCTAAGGCTTCCTTCCTAATCACCATGGAGACAGCCACCGCAAGGCTGGCCGGAACTTCTGACGGGGACGGGTCACAAACTCTCAGCCAATAGGAGAGGTCCAGCCTAACCGGCCGGTTCCGCAGAGCCCTCTATTTTACCCATGGACACACAACGGCCCCTTCTGTCCTTGGCCACAAAATCGAGGGCACCCAGGGAATAATTTCACAGTAGGCAACCCCTGATGTGGACACGTTCGACATACTGGGACAGCAGGCAGGTACCTCTTTGCCACTTACGCTACGATATCAGTAGGCAAGGCGCCCTTCCTCAGCATCTATGGCCCCTCTTTGTATGTGTTCTTTTAAAGAAATCTCTTTTTGCTACCCCTGAGACACATCACAACTATGAGGGGCCTGAGAGGGAACCTGGACATGAAACAGGGGAGGCTTCTGGCTGTACCGCTTCCCCGTGGCTAGAGAATAGCAGTTAGTCTCTCTGGAAGCTCTTAGCTTCTGTTGATCGACATGGGCAATACGGTAGGGGCGGACCCTGGCCAGGTGGAGCTTGTGGGCACACGCAACCTCTGGGGGAAGAATAATTCCGCTGCTGCTTTGTATGGTGTAAACCTCCCCACGCCAAGTGGGATGGGCACAGAACATTGACCCACACCTGCCAGGGGCCTTTCCTGGGACTAAAGATCCCAACCTGGTCTCAACCTTGTCACCTTCTCAGCACATACCTTTCCTGCACACATAATCCTGCCTTTCTCCGTCGGTGCCTCATCCTACTAGGAAAAAAGCATGCCGCTCAAAAAGGCCGATGCCAGAGAAATCGAGGAGACACTGCCATTTTCCACATTTTTGCTGTCTACATATCCCCGCCTCCGGCGGAAGGCTGCCTATGTGGCCGGGCTGCGAAGGCAAGGCCGAAATCCTGGCATCCCGGGCCCCAGCAATCCAGTGGTTTATGGACGTGGGGACCCGGATGACATGTTTCCCACATCCAAGAGGAATCCTTGGGCCCTTCACTGGCTCGCCATTCAGCTCCGCGACGTCCACTACTGGCCCTGGCCTTTGGCCGGTGCCCCATTGCGCGAGT
Source organism: Loxodonta africana (assembly GCF_030014295.1). NCBI lineage: Eukaryota > Metazoa > Chordata > Mammalia > Proboscidea > Elephantidae > Loxodonta > Loxodonta africana. Next base: position 72,610 of record NW_026975363.1, on the reverse strand, counting down.
GCTCCGGAGCGATGTTTCTCCACCCATCACTATCATTCTGCCACCAGGGGATATGTGAGTGTGGGAGTCACCATTTGTCTGTCACTGGCAGCAGTGTCACGAGTCACTAGACTTCCAGGTACCAGCTGACCTAGGCTGCCTTCTGCCCCAGGCAAGGTCCGGAATCCTTTATCCCAGATGCTGACACCTGGGCACTGGCCGACATTAATTTTTATCAACACAGAGGTCTGAGTGAGGGTCAGCAGGCCAGCTAGGTGAAGTCAAGGCCAGGTGGGCGGGACTAAGGCTCCTTTGCCATCACCATGGAGACAGTCCCACCACCGGAAGAGTAGGCGGAGCTTATGATGGGCCTGGTGACAAGACTGAGCCAATGGCAGAGATCTGGCCCGCCAGGCAGATGACACAGGGCCCTCCATTATGACCTATGACACCTAGTGGCCACAGGATTTGAGCACACCCTGGGAAAGCCTACGCAGGCACAGGGGAGCCCCTGGTGCGGACTGGTTCAGGGCATTGGCAGAGCAGGCCAGGTACCTCTTTCCCACTTTCCTGAGGATATCGCTACGCAAGGCATCCCCACTCAGCATCTCTTGCCTCTCTCTCTCTGTCTCTCTCTGGATGTGTTCATTCTCTGAAATCTCTTCCTTCTCCCCCTGAGTCACTTCACAGCTTGGAGTGCCTGATAGAGTGCCTAGAGACCAAAGAGCAAAGGGGGAAGGCCTCTGGCTCTACTGGTTGCCCATGGGCAGACAAGATCTGGTAGTTTATCTGGAAGGTCTAGAGAGTAGTGACTGATGGGGTAGCTACATCACCGGCGGACCCTGGCCAGGTGAAGCTTGCTGACATGTGGCAGCCTCTCCGGAGACTACTAATTCCGCTGGTAACATTGTATGCAAATACCTGGCTGAGTGCGAAGGGCAGAAAACATTGACACATACCTGCCAGAGGCCTATCCTGGGTCTGAAGAGTCCACCCCGGTCTCCAGCGACTCATCATCTCAGCACACACTTTGCCTGCACACAGGGAATCCGCCTCTCTCCACGAATGCCTTCTCCTGCTAGGAAACACAGGATGGCACTCAGCCAAAGGAGAGCTCAGGCAAAGTCAACTGAAGCCCGCATTTTCAAGATTTTGCCCTCTGCTGGGCCACAGCCTCCGGTGGCACACTGCATGTGCGTCACTTCTCCGAAGACAAGGCCGAAATCCGGGCATCCAGGGCCCCAGCAGTCCAGAGGCTGTGCATGGCGGCATACGGATCACCTCTTTGCCACGTACAGGAGGGAGGCCTCGGCCCTAGACTGGCTCCGCTAGAGCTCCACGACCTCAGCTATTTTTCCCGACCTTTGGCCCGTGCCCTTGTGAGTGTGTGACCTCTAGTTACACTTCACCTCCGACCACTCTCGATCCGCCACCTGCGGCTACCTGAGCGTGGACATCAACATCTATCACTGTCTGCAGTGTCACAGGTCACTAGGTGTCTAGGCTCAGGCTGACCTTGGCTGTCTTGTGCCCAGGCAAGGAGCTTAATCCTTCAAAGGAAATGAGGACACGTGGTCACTGGCCGACATCCTTTCTTTCATCTACACAGCGGTCTAGATGAGGGTAAAGAGGCCAGGTGGGCCAGGTGAAGGCTGAGTGCGGGGCCTAAGGCTTCCTTCCCAATCACCATGGAGACAGCCACCGCAAGGCTGGCCGGAACTTCTGACGGGGACGGGTCACAAACTCTCAGCCAATAGGAGAGGTCCAGCCTAACCGGCCGGTTCCGCAGAGCCCTCCATTTTACCCATGGACACACAACGGCCCCTTCTGTCCTTGGCCACAAAATCGAGGGCACCCAGGGAATAACTTCACAGTAGGAACCCCTGATGTGGACACGTTCGACATACTGGAACAGCAGGCAGGTACCTCTTTGCCACTTACGCTACGATATCAGTAGGCAAGGCGCCCTTCCTCAGCATCTATGGCCCCTCTTTGTATGTGTTCTTTTAAAGAAATCTCTTTTTGCTACCCCTGAGACACATCACATCTATGAGGGGCCTGAGAGGGAACCTGGACATGAAACAGGGGAGGCTTCTGGCTGTACCGCTTCCCCGTGGCTAGAGAATAGCAGTTAGTCTCTCTGGAAGCTCTTAGCTTCTGTTGATCGACATGGGCAATACGGTAGGGGCGGACCCTGGCCAGGTGGAGCTTGTGGGCACACGCAACCTCTGGGGGAAGAATAATTCCGCTGCTGCTTTGTATGGTGTAAACCTCCCCACGCCAAGTGGGATGGGCACAGAACATTGACCCACACCTGCCAGGGGCCTTTCCTGGGACTAAAGATCCCAACCTGGTCTCAACCTTGTCACCTTCTCAGCACATACCTTTCCTGCACACATAATCCTGCCTTTCTCCGTCGGTGCCTCATCCTACTAGGAAAAAAGCATGCCGCTCAAAAAGGCCGATGCCAGAGAAATCGAGGAGACACTGCCATTTTCCACATTTTTGCTGTCTACATATCCCCGCCTCCGGCGGAAGGCTGCCTATGTGGCCGGGCTGCGAAGGCAAGGCCGAAATCCTGGCATCCCGGGCCCCAGCAATCCAGTGGTTTATGGACGTGGGGACCCGGATGACAAGTTTCCCACATCCAAGAGGAATCCTTGGGCCCTTCACTGGCTCGCCATTCAGCTCCGCGACGTCCACTACTGGCCCTGGCCTTTGGCCGGTGCCCCATTGCGCGAGTGCTCCGGAGCGATGTTTCTCCACCCATCACTATCATTCTGCCACCAGGGGATATGTGAGTGTGGGAGTCACCATTTGTCTGTCACTGGCAGCAGTGTCACGAGTCACTAGACTTCCAGGTACCAGCTGACCTAGGCTGCCTTCTGCCCCAGGCAAGGTCCGGAATCCTTTATCCCAGATGCTGACACCTGGGCACTGGCCGACATTAATTTTTATCAACACAGAGGTCTGAGTGAGGGTCAGCAGGCCAGCTAGGTGAAGTCAAGGCCAGGTGGGCGGGACTAAGGCTCCTTTGCCATCACCATGGAGACAGTCCCACCACCGGAAGAGTAGGCGGAGCTTATGATGGGCCTGGTGACAAGACTGAGCCAATGGCAGAGATCTGGCCCGCCAGGCAGATGACACAGGGCCCTCCATTATGACCTATGACACCTAGTGGCCACAGGATTTGAGCACACCCTGGGAAAGCCTACGCAGGCACAGGGGAGCCCCTGGTGCGGACTGGTTCAGGGCATTGGCAGAGGAGGCCAGGTACCTCTTTCCCACTTTCCTGAGGATATCGCTACGCAAGGCATCCCCACTCAGCATCTCTTGCCTCTCTCTCTCTGTCTCTCTCTGGATGTGTTCATTCTCTGAAATCTCTTCCTTCTCCCCCTGAGTCACTTCACAGCTTGGAGTGCCTGATAGAGTGCCTAGAGACCAAAGAGCAAAGGGGGAAGGCCTCTGGCTCTACTGGTTGCCCGTGGGCAGACAAGATCTGGTAGTTTATCTGGAAGGTCTAGAGAGTAGTGACTGATGGGGTAGCTACATCACCGGCGGACCCTGGCCAGGTGAAGCTTGCTGACATGTGGCAGCCTCTCCGGAGACTACTAATTCCGCTGGTAACATTGTATGCAAATACCTGGCTGAGTGCGAAGGGCAGAAAACATTGACACATACCTGCCAGAGGCCTATCCTGGGTCTGAAGAGTCCACCCCGGTCTCCAGCGACTCATCATCTCAGCACACACTTTGCCTGCACACAGGGAATCCGCCTCTCTCCACGAATGCCTTCTCCTGCTAGGAAACACAGGATGGCACTCAGCCAAAGGAGAGCTCAGGCAAAGTCAACTGAAGCCCGCATTTTCAAGATTTTGCCCTCTGCTGGGCCACAGCCTCCGGTGGCACACTGCATGTGCGTCACTTCTCCGAAGACAAGGCCGAAATCCGGGCATCCAGAGCCCCAGCAGTCCAGAGGCTGTGCATGGCGGCATACGGATCACCTCTTTGCCACGTACAGGAGGGAGGCCTCGGCCCTAGACTGGCTCCGCTAGAGCTCCACGACCTCAGCTATTTTTCCCGACCTTTGGCCCGTGCCCTTGTGAGTGTGTGACCTCTAGTTACACTTCACCTCCGACCACTCTCGATCCGCCACCTGCGGCTACCTGAGCGTGGACATCAACATCTATCACTGTCTGCAGTGTCACAGGTCACTAGGTGTCTAGGCTCAGGCTGACCTTGGCTGTCTTGTGCCCAGGCAAGGAGCTTAATCCTTCAAAGGAAATGAGGACACGTGGTCACTGGCCGACATCCTTTCTTTCATCTACACAGCGGTCTAGATGAGGGTAAAGAGGCCAGGTGGGCCAGGTGAAGGCTGAGTGCGGGGCCTAAGGCTTCCTTCCCAATCACCATGGAGACAGCCACCGCAAGGCTGGCCGGAACTTCTGACGGGGACGGGTCACAAACTCTCAGCCAATAGGAGAGGTCCAGCCTAACTGGCCGGTTCCGCAGAGCCCTCCATTTTACCCATGGACACACAACGGCCCCTTCTGTCCTTGGCCACAAAATCGAGGGCACCCAGGGAATAACTTCACAGTAGGAACCCCTGATGTGGACACGTTCGACATACTGGAACAGCAGGCAGGTACCTCTTTGCCACTTACGCTACGATATCAGTAGGCAAGGCGCCCTTCCTCAGCATCTATGGCCCCTCTTTGTATGTGTTCTTTTAAAGAAATCTCTTTTTGCTACCCCTGAGACACATCACATCTATGAGGGGCCTGAGAGGGAACCTGGACATGAAACAGGGGAGGCTTCTGGCTGTACCGCTTCCCCGTGGCTAGAGAATAGCAGTTAGTCTCTCTGGAAGCTCTTAGCTTCTGTTGATCGACATGGGCAATACGGTAGGGGCGGACCCTGGCCAGGTGGAGCTTGTGGGCACACGCAACCTCTGGGGGAAGAATAATTCCGCTGCTGCTTTGTATGGTGTAAACCTCCCCACGCCAAGTGGGATGGGCACAGAACATTGACCCACACCTGCCAGGGGCCTTTCCTGGGACTAAAGATCCCAACCTGGTCTCAACCTTGTCACCTTCTCAGCACATACCTTTCCTGCACACATAATCCTGCCTTTCTCCGTCGGTGCCTCATCCTACTAGGAAAAAAGCATGCCGCTCAAAAAGGCCGATGCCAGAGAAATCGAGGAGACACTGCCATTTTCCACATTTTTGCTGTCTACATATCCCCGCCTCCGGCGGAAGGCTGCCTATGTGGCCGGGCTGCGAAGGCAAGGCCGAAATCCTGGCATCCCGGGCCCCAGCAATCCAGTGGTTTATGGACGTGGGGACCCGGATGACAAGTTTCCCACATCCAAGAGGAATCCTTGGGCCCTTCACTGGCTCGCCATTCAGCTCCGCGACGTCCACTACTGGCCCTGGCCTTTGGCCGGTGCCCCATTGCGCGAGTGCTCCGGAGCGATGTTTCTCCACCCATCACTATCATTCTGCCACCAGGGGATATGTGAGTGTGGGAGTCACCATTTGTCTGTCACTGGCAGCAGTGTCACGAGTCACTAGACTTCCAGGTACCAGCTGACCTAGGCTGCCTTCTGCCCCAGGCAAGGTCCGGAATCCTTTATCCCAGATGCTGACACCTGGGCACTGGCCGACATTAATTGTTATCAACACAGAGGTCTGAGTGAGGGTCAGCAGGCCAGCTAGGTGAAGTCAAGGCCAGGTGGGCGGGACTAAGGCTCCTTTGCCATCACCATGGAGACAGTCCCACCACCGGAAGAGTAGGCGGAGCTTATGATGGGCCTGGTGACAAGACTGAGCCAATGGCAGAGATCTGGCCCGCCAGGCAGATGACACAGGGCCCTCCATTATGACCTATGACACCTAGTGGCCACAGGATTTGAGCACACCCTGGGAAAGCCTACGCAGGCACAGGGGAGCCCCTGGTGCGGACTGGTTCAGGGCATTGGCAGAGCAGGCCAGGTACCTCTTTCCCACTTTCCTGAGGATATCGCTACGCAAGGCATCCCCACTCAGCATCTCTTGCCTCTCTCTCTCTGTCTCTCTCTGGATGTGTTCATTCTCTGAAATCTCTTCCTTCTCCCCCTGAGTCACTTCACAGCTTGGAGTGCCTGATAGAGTGCCTAGAGACCAAAGAGCAAAGGGGGAAGGCCTCTGGCTCTACTGGTTGCCCGTGGGCAGACAAGATCTGGTAGTTTATCTGGAAGGTCTAGAGAGTAGTGACTGATGGGGTAGCTACATCACCGGCGGACCCTGGCCAGGTGAAGCTTGCTGACATGTGGCAGCCTCTCCGGAGACTACTAATTCCGCTGGTAACATTGTATGCAAATACCTGGCTGAGTGCGAAGGGCAGAAAACATTGACACATACCTGCCAGAGGCCTATCCTGGGTCTGAAGAGTCCACCCCGGTCTCCAGCGACTCATCATCTCAGCACACACTTTGCCTGCACACAGGGAATCCGCCTCTCTCCACGAATGCCTTCTCCTGCTAGGAAACACAGGATGGCACTCAGCCAAAGGAGAGCTCAGGCAAAGTCAACTGAAGCCCGCATTTTCAAGATTTTGCCCTCTGCTGGGCCACAGCCTCCGGTGGCACACTGCATGTGCGTCACTTCTCCGAAGACAAGGCCGAAATCCGGGCATCCAGGGCCCCAGCAGTCCAGAGGCTGTGCATGGCGGCATACGGATCACCTCTTTGCCACGTACAGGAGGGAGGCCTCGGCCCTAGACTGGCTCCGCTAGAGCTCCACGACCTCAGCTATTTTTCCCGACCTTTGGCCCGTGCCCTTGTGAGTGTGTGACCTCTAGTTACACTTCACCTCCGACCACTCTCGATCCGCCACCTGCGGCTACCTGAGCGTGGACATCAACATCTATCACTGTCTGCAGTGTCACAGGTCACTAGGTGTCTAGGCTCAGGCTGACCTTGGCTGTCTTGTGCCCAGGCAAGGAGCTTAATCCTTCAAAGGAAATGAGGACACGTGGTCACTGGCCGACATCCTTTCTTTCATCTACACAGCGGTCTAGATGAGGGTAAAGAGGCCAGGTGGGCCAGGTGAAGGCTGAGTGCGGGGCCTAAGGCTTCCTTCCCAATCACCATGGAGACAGCCACCGCAAGGCTGGCCGGAACTTCTGACGGGGACGGGTCACAAACTCTCAGCCAATAGGAGAGGTCCAGCCTAACCGGCCGGTTCCGCAGAGCCCTCCATTTTACCCATGGACACACAACGGCCCCTTCTGTCCTTGGCCACAAAATCGAGGGCACCCAGGGAATAACTTCACAGTAGGAACCCCTGATGTGGACACGTTCGACATACTGGAACAGCAGGCAGGTACCTCTTTGCCACTTACGCTACGATATCAGTAGGCAAGGCGCCCTTCCTCAGCATCTATGGCCCCTCTTTGTATGTGTTCTTTTAAAGAAATCTCTTTTTGCTACCCCTGAGACACATCACAACTATGAGGGGCCTGAGAGGGAACCTGGACATGAAACAGGGGAGGCTTCTGGCTGTACCACTTCCCCGTGGCTAGAGAATAGCAGTTAGTCTCTCTGGAAGCTCTTAGCTTCTGTTGATCGACATGGGCAATACGGTAGGGGCGGACCCTGGCCAGGTGGAGCTTGTGGGCACACGCAACCTCTGGGGGAAGAATAATTCCGCTGCTGCTTTGTATGGTGTAAACCTCCCCACGCCAAGTGGGATGGGCACAGAACATTGACCCACACCTGCCAGGGGCCTTTCCTGGGACTAAAGATCCCAACCTGGTCTCAACCTTGTCACCTTCTCAGCACATACCTTTCCTGCACACATAATCCTGCCTTTCTCCGTCGGTGCCTCATCCTACTAGGAAAAAAGCATGGCGCTCAAAAAGGCCGATGCCAGAGAAATCGAGGAGACACTGCCATTTTCCACATTTTTGCTGTCTACATATCCCCGCCTCCGGCGGAAGGCTGCCTATGTGGCCGGGCTGCGAAGGCAAGGCCGAAATCCTGGCATCCCGGGCCCCAGCAATCCAGTGGTTTATGGACGTGGGGACCCGGATGACATGTTTCCCACATCCAAGAGGAATCCTTGGGCCCTTCACTGGCTCGCCATTCAGCTCCGCGACGTCCACTACTGGCCCTGGCCTTTGGCCGGTGCCCCATTGTGCGAGTGCTCCGGAGCGATGTTTCTCCACCCATCACTATCATTCTGCCACCAGGGGATATGTGAGTGTGGGAGTCACCATTTGTCTGTCACTGGCAGCAGTGTCACGAGTCACTAGACTTCCAGGTACCAGCTGACCTAGGCTGCCTTCTGCCCCAGGCAAGGTCCGGAATCCTTTATCCCAGATGCTGACACCTGGGCACTGGCCGACATTAATTTTTATCAACACAGAGGTCTGAGTGAGGGTCAGCAGGCCAGCTAGGTGAAGTCAAGGCCAGGTGGGCGGGACTAAGGCTCCTTTGCCATCACCATGGAGACAGTCCCACCACCGGAAGAGTAGGCGGAGCTTATGATGGGCCTGGTGACAAGACTGAGCCAATGGCAGAGATCTGGCCCGCCAGGCAGATGACACAGGGCCCTCCATTATGACCTATGACACCTAGTGGCCACAGGATTTGAGCACACCCTGGGAAAGCCTACGCAGTCACAGGGGAGCCCCTGGTGCGGACTGGTTCAGGGCATTGGCAGAGCAGGCCAGGTACCTCTTTCCCACTTTCCTGAGGATATCGCTACGCAAGGCATCCCCACTCAGCATCTCTTGCCTCTCTCTCTCTGTCTCTCTCTGGATGTGTTCATTCTCTGAAATCTCTTCCTTCTCCCCCTGAGTCACTTCACAGCTTGGAGTGCCTGATAGAGTGCCTAGAGACCAAAGAGCAAAGGGGGAAGGCCTCTGGCTCTACTGGTTGCCCGTGGGCAGACAAGATCTGGTAGTTTATCTGGAAGGTCTAGAGAGTAGTGACTGATGGGGTAGCTACATCACCGGCGGACCCTGGCCAGGTGAAGCTTGCTGACATGTGGCAGCCTCTCCGGAGACTACTAATTCCGCTGGTAACATTGTATGCAAATACCTGGCTGAGTGCGAAGGGCAGAAAACATTGACACATACCTGCCAGAGGCCTATCCTGGGTCTGAAGAGTCCACCCCGGTCTCCAGCGACTCATCATCTCAGCACACACTTTGCCTGCACACAGGGAATCCGCCTCTCTCCACGAATGCCTTCTCCTGCTAGGAAACACAGGATGGCACTCAGCCAAAGGAGAGCTCAGGCAAAGTCAACTGAAGCCCGCATTTTCAAGATTTTGCCCTCTGCTGGGCCACAGCCTCCGGTGGCACACTGCATGTGCGTCACTTCTCCGAAGACAAGGCCGAAATCCGGGCATCCAGGGCCCCAGCAGTCCAGAGGCTGTGCATGGCGGCATACGGATCACCTCTTTGCCACGTACAGGAGGGAGGCCTCGGCCCTAGACTGGCTCCGCTAGAGCTCCACGACCTCAGCTATTTTTCCCGACCTTTGGCCCGTGCCCTTGTGAGTGTGTGACCTCTAGTTACACTTCACCTCCGACCACTCTCGATCCGCCACCTGCGGCTACCTGAGCGTGGACATCAACATCTATCACTGTCTGCAGTGTCACAGGTCACTAGGTGTCTAGGCTCAGGCTGACCTTGGCTGTCTTGTGCCCAGGCAAAGAGCTTAATCCTTCAAAGGAAATGAGGACACGTGGTCACTGGCCGACATCCTTTCTTTCATCTACACAGCGGTCTAGATGAGGGTAAAGAGGCCAGGTGGGCCAGGTGAAGGCTGAGTGCGGGGCCTAAGGCTTCCTTCCCAATCACCATGGAGACAGCCACCGCAAGGCTGGCCGGAACTTCTGACGGGGACGGGTCACAAACTCTCAGCCAATAGGAGAGGTCCAGCCTAACCGGCCGGTTCCGCAGAGCCCTCCATTTTACCCATGGACACACAACGGCCCCTTCTGTCCTTGGCCACAAAATCGAGGGCACCCAGGGAATAATTTCACAGTAGGCAACCCCTGATGTGGACACGTTCGACGTACTGGGACAGCAGGCAGGTACCTCTTTGCCACTTACGCTACGATATCAGTAGGCAAGGCGCCCTTCCTCAGCATCTATGGCCCCTCTTTGTATGTGTTCTTTTAAAGAAATCTCTTTTTGCTACCCCTGAGACACATCACAACTATGAGGGGCCTGAGAGGGAACCTGGACATGAAACAGGGGAGGCTTCTGGCTGTACCGCTTCCCCGTGGCTAGAGAATAGCAGTTAGTCTCTCTGGAAGCTCTTAGCTTCTGTTGATCGACATGGGCAATACGGTAGGGGCGGACCCTGGCCAGGTGGAGCTTGTGGGCACACGCAACCTCTGGGGGAAGAATAATTCCGCTGCTGCTTTGTATGGTGTAAACCTACCCACGCCAAGTGGGATGGGCACAGAACATTGACCCACACCTGCCAGGGGCCTTTCCTGGGACTAAAGATCCCAACCTGGTCTCAACCTTGTCACCTTCTCAGCACATACCTTTCCTGCACACATAATCCTGCCTTTCTCCGTCGGTGCCTCATCCTACTAGGAAAAAAGCATGCCGCTCAAAAAGGCCGATGCCAGAGAAATCGAGGAGACACTGCCATTTTCCACATTTTTGCTGTCTACATATCCCCGCCTCCGGCGGAAGGCTGCCTATGTGGCCGGGCTGCGAAGGCAAGGCCGAAATCCTGGCATCCCGGGCCCCAGCAATCCAGTGGTTTATGGACGTGGGGACCCGGATGACAAGTTTCCCACATCCAAGAGGAATCCTTGGGCCCTTCACTGGCTCGCCATTCAGCTCCGCGACGTCCACTACTGGCCCTGGCCTTTGGCCGGTGCCCCATTGCGCGAGTGCTCCGGAGCGATGTTTCTCCACCCATCACTATCATTCTGCCACCAGGGGATATGTGAGTGTGGGAGTCACCATTTGTCTGTCACTGGCAGCAGTGTCACGAGTCACTAGACTTCCAGGTACCAGCTGACCTAGGCTGCCTTCTGCCCCAGGCAAGGTCCGGAATCCTTTATCCCAGATGCTGACACCTGGGCACTGGCCGACATTAATTTTTATCAACACAGAGGTCTGAGTGAGGGTCAGCAGGCCAGCTAGGTGAAGTCAAGGCCAGGTGGGCGGGACTAAGGCTCCTTTGCCATCACCATGGAGACAGTCCCACCACCGGAAGAGTAGGCGGAGCTTATGATGGGCCTGGTGACAAGACTGAGCCAATGGCAGAGATCTGGCCCGCCAGGCAGATGACACAGGGCCCTCCATTATGACCTATGACACCTAGTGGCCACAGGATTTGAGCACACCCTGGGAAAGCCTACGCAGGCACAGGGGAGCCCCTGGTGCGGACTGGTTCAGGGCATTGGCAGAGCAGGCCAGGTACCTCTTTCCCACTTTCCTGAGGATATCGCTACGCAAGGCATCCCCACTCAGCATCTCTTGCCTCTCTCTCTCTGTCTCTCTCTGGATGTGTTCATTCTCTGAAATCTCTTCCTTCTCCCCCTGAGTCACTTCACAGCTTGGAGTGCCTGATAGAGTGCCTAGAGACCAAAGAGCAAAGGGGGAAGGCCTCTGGCTCTACTGGTTGCCCGTGGGCAGACAAGATCTGGTAGTTTATCTGGAAGGTCTAGAGAGTAGTGACTGATGGGGTAGCTACATCACCGGCGGACCCTGGCCAGGTGAAGCTTGCTGACATGTGGCAGCCTCTCCGGAGACTACTAATTCCGCTGGTAACATTGTATGCAAATACCTGGCTGAGTGCGAAGGGCAGAAAACATTGACACATACCTGCCAGAGGCCTATCCTGGGTCTGAAGAGTCCACCCCGGTCTCCAGCGACTCATCATCTCAGCACACACTTTGCCTGCACACAGGGAATCCGCCTCTCTCCACGAATGCCTTCTCCTGCTAGGAAACACAGGATGGCACTCAGCCAAAGGAGAGCTCAGGCAAAGTCAACTGAAGCCCGCATTTTCAAGATTTTGCCCTCTGCTGGGCCACAGCCTCCGGTGGCACACTGCATGTGCGTCACTTCTCCGAAGACAAGGCCGAAATCCGGGCATCCAGGGCCCCAGCAGTCCAGAGGCTGTGCATGGCGGCATACGGATCACCTCTTTGCCACGTACAGGAGGGAGGCCTCGGCCCTAGACTGGCTCCGCTAGAGCTCCACGACCTCAGCTATTTTTCCCGACCTTTGGCCCGTGCCCTTGTGAGTGTGTGACCTCTAGTTACACTTCACCTCCGACCACTCTCGATCCGCCACCTGCGGCTACCTGAGCGTGGACATCAACATCTATCACTGTCTGCAGTGTCACAGGTCACTAGGTGTCTAGGCTCAGGCTGACCTTGGCTGTCTTGTGCCCAGGCAAGGAGCTTAATCCTTCAAAGGAAATGAGGACACGTGGTCACTGGCCGACATCCTTTCTTTCATCTACACAGCGGTCTAGATGAGGGTAAAGAGGCCAGGTGGGCCAGGTGAAGGCTGAGTGCGGGGCCTAAGGCTTCCTTCCCAATCACCATGGAGACAGCCACCGCAAGGCTGGCCGGAACTTCTGACGGGGACGGGTCACAAACTCTCAGCCAATAGGAGAGGTCCAGCCTAACCGGCCGGTTCCGCAGAGCCCTCCATTTTACCCATGGACACACAACGGCCCCTTCTGTCCTTGGCCACAAAATCGAGGGCACCCAGGGAATAACTTCACAGTAGGCAACCCCTGATGTGGACACGTTCGACATACTGGGACAGCAGGCAGGTACCTCTTTGCCACTTACGCTACGATATCAGTAGGCAAGGCGCCCTTCCTCAGCATCTATGGCCCCTCTTTGTATGTGTTCTTTTAAAGAAATCTCTTTTTGCTACCCCTGAGACACATCACAACTATGAGGGGCCTGAGAGGGAACCTGGACATGAAACAGGGGAGGCTTCTGGCTGTACCGCTTCCCCGTGGCTAGAGAATAGCAGTTAGTCTCTCTGGAAGCTCTTAGCTTCTGTTGATCGACATGGGCAATACGGTAGGGGCGGACCCTGGCCAGGTGGAGCTTGTGGGCACACGCAACCTCTGGGGGAAGAATAATTCCGCTGCTGCTTTGTATGGTGTAAACCTCCCCACGCCAAGTGGGATGGGCACAGAACATTGACCCACACCTGCCAGGGGCCTTTCCTGGGACTAAAGATCCCAACCTGGTCTCAACCTTGTCACCTTCTCAGCACATACCTTTCCTGCACACATAATCCTGCCTTTCTCCGTCGGTGCCTCATCCTACTAGGAAAAAAGCATGCCGCTCAAAAAGGCCGATGCCAGAGAAATCGAGGAGACACTGCCATTTTCCACATTTTTGCTGTCTACATATCCCCGCCTCCGGCGGAAGGCTGCCTATGTGGCCGGGCTGCGAAGGCAAGGCCGAAATCCTGGCATCCCGGGCCCCAGCAATCCAGTGGTTTATGGACGTGGGGACCCGGATGACATGTTTCCCACATCCAAGAGGAATCCTTGGGCCCTTCACTGGCTCGCCATTCAGCTCCGCGACGTCCACTACTGGCCCTGGCCTTTGGCCGGTGCCCCATTGTGCGAGTGCTCCGGAGCGATGTTTCTCCACCCATCACTATCATTCTGCCACCAGGGGATATGTGAGTGTGGGAGTCACCATTTGTCTGTCACTGGCAGCAGTGTCACGAGTCACTAGACTTCCAGGTACCAGCTGACCTAGGCTGCCTTCTGCCCCAGGCAAGGTCCGGAATCCTTTATCCCAGATGCTGACACCTGGGCACTGGCCGACATTAATTTTTATCAACACAGAGGTCTGAGTGAGGGTCAGCAGGCCAGCTAGGTGAAGTCAAGGCCAGGTGGGCGGGACTAAGGCTCCTTTGCCATCACCATGGAGACAGTCCCACCACCGGAAGAGTAGGCGGAGCTTATGATGGGCCTGGTGACAAGACTGAGCCAATGGCAGAGATCTGGCCCGCCAGGCAGATGACACAGGGCCCTCCATTATGACCTATGACACCTAGTGGCCACAGGATTTGAGCACACCCTCGGAAAGCCTACGCAGGCACAGGGGAGCCCCTGGTGCGGACTGGTTCAGGGCATTGGCAGAGCAGGCCAGGTACCTCTTTCCCACTTTCCTGAGGATATCGCTACGCAAGGCATCCCCACTCAGCATCTCTTGCCTCTCTCTCTCTGTCTCTCTCTGGATGTGTTCATTCTCTGAAATCTCTTCCTTCTCCCCCTGAGTCACTTCACAGCTTGGAGTGCCTGATAGAGTGCCTAGAGACCAAAGAGCAGAGGGGGAAGGCCTCTGGCTCTACTGGTTGCCCGTGGGCAGACAAGATCTGGTAGTTTATCTGGAAGGTCTAGAGAGTAGTGACTGATGGGGTAGCTACATCACCGGCGGACCCTGGCCAGGTGAAGCTTGCTGACATGTGGCAGCCTCTCCGGAGACTACTAATTCCGCTGGTAACATTGTATGCAAATACCTGGCTGAGTGCGAAGGGCAGAAAACATTGACACATACCTGCCAGAGGCCTATCCTGGGTCTGAAGAGTCCACCCCGGTCTCCAGCGACTCATCATCTCAGCACACACTTTGCCTGCACACAGGGAATCCGCCTCTCTCCACGAATGCCTTCTCCTGCTAGGAAACACAGGATGGCACTCAGCCAAAGGAGAGCTCAGGCAAAGTCAACTGAAGCCCGCATTTTCAAGATTTTGCCCTCTGCTGGGCCACAGCCTCCGGTGGCACACTGCATGTGCGTCACTTCTCCGAAGACAAGGCCGAAATCCGGGCATCCAGGGCCCCAGCAGTCCAGAGGCTGTGCATGGCGGCATACGGATCACCTCTTTGCCACGTACAGGAGGGAGGCCTCGGCCCTAGACTGGCTCCGCTAGAGCTCCACGACCTCAGCTATTTTTCCCGACCTTTGGCCCGTGCCCTTGTGAGTGTGTGACCTCTAGTTACACTTCACCTCCGACCACTCTCGATCCGCCACCTGCGGCTACCTGAGCGTGGACATCAACATCTATCACTGTCTGCAGTGTCACAGGTCACTAGGTGTCTAGGCTCAGGCTGACCTTGGCTGTCTTGTGCCCAGGCAAAGAGCTTAATCCTTCAAAGGAAATGAGGACACGTGGTCACTGGCCGACATCCTTTCTTTCATCTACACAGCGGTCTAGATGAGGGTAAAGAGGCCAGGTGGGCCAGGTGAAGGCTGAGTGCGGGGCCTAAGGCTTCCTTCCCAATCACCATGGAGACAGCCACCGCAAGGCTGGCCGGAACTTCTGACGGGGACGGGTCACAAACTCTCAGCCAATAGGAGAGGTCCAGCCTAACCGGCCGGTTCCGCAGAGCCCTCCATTTTACCCATGGACACACAACGGCCCCTTCTGTCCTTGGCCACAAAATCGAGGGCACCCAGGGAATAACTTCACAGTAGGCAACCCCTGATGTGGACACGTTCGACATACTGGGACAGCAGGCAGGTACCTCTTTGCCACTTACGCTACGATATCAGTAGGCAAGGCGCCCTTCCTCAGCATCTATGGCCCCTCTTTGTATGTGTTCTTTTAAAGAAATCTCTTTTTGCTACCCCTGAGACACATCACAACTATGAGGGGCCTGAGAGGGAACCTGGACATGAAACAGGGGAGGCTTCTGGCTGTACCGCTTCCCCGTGGCTAGAGAATAGCAGTTAGTCTCTCTGGAAGCTCTTAGCTTCTGTTGATCGACATGGGCAATACGGTAGGGGCGGACCCTGGCCAGGTGGAGCTTGTGGGCACACGCAACCTCTGGGGGAAGAATAATTCCGCTGCTGCTTTGTATGGTGTAAACCTCCCCACGCCAAGTGGGATGGGCACAGAACATTGACCCACACCTGCCAGGGGCCTTTCCTGGGACTAAAGATCCCAACCTGGTCTCAACCTTGTCACCTTCTCAGCACATACCTTTCCTGCACACATAATCCTGCCTTTCTCCGTCGGTGCCTCATCCTACTAGGAAAAAAGCATGGCGCTCAAAAAGGCCGATGCCAGAGAAATCGAGGAGACACTGCCATTTTCCACATTTTTGCTGTCTACATATCCCCGCCTCCGGCGGAAGGCTGCCTATGTGGCCGGGCTGCGAAGGCAAGGCCGAAATCCTGGCATCCCGGGCCCCAGCAATCCAGTGGTTTATGGACGTGGGGACCCGGATGACATGTTTCCCACATCCAAGAGGAATCCTTGGGCCCTTCACTGGCTCGCCATTCAGCTCCGCGACGTCCACTACTGGCCCTGGCCTTTGGCCGGTGCCCCATTGTGCGAGTGCTCCGGAGCGATGTTTCTCCACCCATCACTATCATTCTGCCACCAGGGGATATGTGAGTGTGGGAGTCACCATTTGTCTGTCACTGGCAGCAGTGTCACGAGTCACTAGACTTCCAGGTACCAGCTGACCTAGGCTGCCTTCTGCCCCAGGCAAGGTCCGGAATCCTTTATCCCAGATGCTGACACCTGGGCACTGGCCGACATTAATTTTTATCAACACAGAGGTCTGAGTGAGGGTCAGCAGGCCAGCTAGGTGAAGTCAAGGCCAGGTGGGCGGGACTAAGGCTCCTTTGCCATCACCATGGAGACAGTCCCACCACCGGAAGAGTAGGCGGAGCTTATGATGGGCCTGGTGACAAGACTGAGCCAATGGCAGAGATCTGGCCCGCCAGGCAGATGACACAGGGCCCTCCATTATGACCTATGACACCTAGTGGCCACAGGATTTGAGCACACCCTGGGAAAGCCTACGCAGTCACAGGGGAGCCCCTGGTGCGGACTGGTTCAGGGCATTGGCAGAGCAGGCCAGGTACCTCTTTCCCACTTTCCTGAGGATATCGCTACGCAAGGCATCCCCACTCAGCATCTCTTGCCTCTCTCTCTCTGTCTCTCTCTGGATGTGTTCATTCTCTGAAATCTCTTCCTTCTCCCCCTGAGTCACTTCACAGCTTGGAGTGCCTGATAGAGTGCCTAGAGACCAAAGAGCAAAGGGGGAAGGCCTCTGGCTCTACTGGTTGCCCGTGGGCAGACAAGATCTGGTAGTTTATCTGGAAGGTCTAGAGAGTAGTGACTGATGGGGTAGCTACATCACCGGCGGACCCTGGCCAGGTGAAGCTTGCTGACATGTGGCAGCCTCTCCGGAGACTACTAATTCCGCTGGTAACATTGTATGCAAATACCTGGCTGAGTGCGAAGGGCAGAAAACATTGACACATACCTGCCAGAGGCCTATCCTGGGTCTGAAGAGTCCACCCCGGTCTCCAGCGACTCATCATCTCAGCACACACTTTGCCTGCACACAGGGAATCCGCCTCTCTCCACGAATGCCTTCTCCTGCTAGGAAACACAGGATGGCACTCAGCCAAAGGAGAGCTCAGGCAAAGTCAACTGAAGCCCGCATTTTCAAGATTTTGCCCTCTGCTGGGCCACAGCCTCCGGTGGCACACTGCATGTGCGTCACTTCTCCGAAGACAAGGCCGAAATCCGGGCATCCAGGGCCCCAGCAGTCCAGAGGCTGTGCATGGCGGCATACGGATCACCTCTTTGCCACGTACAGGAGGGAGGCCTCGGCCCTAGACTGGCTCCGCTAGAGCTCCACGACCTCAGCTATTTTTCCCGACCTTTGGCCCGTGCCCTTGTGAGTGTGTGACCTCTAGTTACACTTCACCTCCGACCACTCTCGATCCGCCACCTGCGGCTACCTGAGCGTGGACATCAACATCTATCACTGTCTGCAGTGTCACAGGTCACTAGGTGTCTAGGCTCAGGCTGACCTTGGCTGTCTTGTGCCCAGGCAAAGAGCTTAATCCTTCAAAGGAAATGAGGACACGTGGTCACTGGCCGACATCCTTTCTTTCATCTACACAGCGGTCTAGATGAGGGTAAAGAGGCCAGGTGGGCCAGGTGAAGGCTGAGTGCGGGGCCTAAGGCTTCCTTCCCAATCACCATGGAGACAGCCACCGCAAGGCTGGCCGGAACTTCTGACGGGGACGGGTCACAAACTCTCAGCCAATAGGAGAGGTCCAGCCTAACCGGCCGGTTCCGCAGAGCCCTCCATTTTACCCATGGACACACAACGGCCCCTTCTGTCCTTGGCCACAAAATCGAGGGCACCCAGGGAATAATTTCACAGTAGGCAACCCCTGATGTGGACACGTTCGACATACTGGGACAGCAGGCAGGTACCTCTTTGCCACTTACGCTACGATATCAGTAGGCAAGGCGCCCTTCCTCAGCATCTATGGCCCCTCTTTGTATGTGTTCTTTTAAAGAAATCTCTTTTTGCTACCCCTGAGACACATCACAACTATGAGGGGCCTGAGAGGGAACCTGGACATGAAACAGGGGAGGCTTCTGGCTGTACCGCTTCCCCGTGGCTAGAGAATAGCAGTTAGTCTCTCTGGAAGCTCTTAGCTTCTGTTGATCGACATGGGCAATACGGTAGGGGCGGACCCTGGCCAGGTGGAGCTTGTGGGCACACGCAACCTCTGGGGGAAGAATAATTCCGCTGCTGCTTTGTATGGTGTAAACCTACCCACGCCAAGTGGGATGGGCACAGAACATTGACCCACACCTGCCAGGGGCCTTTCCTGGGACTAAAGATCCCAACCTGGTCTCAACCTTGTCACCTTCTCAGCACATACCTTTCCTGCACACATAATCCTGCCTTTCTCCGTCGGTGCCTCATCCTACTAGGAAAAAAGCATGCCGCTCAAAAAGGCCGATGCCAGAGAAATCGAGGAGACACTGCCATTTTCCACATTTTTGCTGTCTACATATCCCCGCCTCCGGCGGAAGGCTGCCTATGTGGCCGGGCTGCGAAGGCAAGGCCGAAATCCTGGCATCCCGGGCCCCAGCAATCCAGTGGTTTATGGACGTGGGGACCCAGATGACATGTTTCCCACATACAAGAGGAATCCTTGGGCCCTTCACTGGCTCGCCATTCAGCTCCGCGACATCCACTACTGGCCCTGGCCTTTGGCCGGTGCCCCATTGCGCGAGTGCTCCGGAGCGATGTTTCTCCACCCATCACTATCATTCTGCCACCAGGGGATATGTGAGTGTGGGAGTCACCATTTGTCTGTCACTGGCAGCAGTGTCACGAGTCACTAGACTTCCAGGTACCAGCTGACCTAGGCTGCCTTCTGCCCCAGGCAAGGTCCGGAATCCTTTATCCCAGATGCTGACACCTGGGCACTGGCCGACATTAATTTTTATCAACACAGAGGTCTGAGTGAGGGTCAGCAGGCCAGCTAGGTGAAGTCAAGGCCAGGTGGGCGGGACTAAGGCTCCTTTGCCATCACCATGGAGACAGTCCCACCACCGGAAGAGTAGGCGGAGCTTATGATGGGCCTGGTGACAAGACTGAGCCAATGGCAGAGATCTGGCCCGCCAGGCAGATGACACAGGGCCCTCCATTATGACCTATGACACCTAGTGGCCACAGGATTTGAGCACACCCTGGGAAAGCCTACGCAGTCACAGGGGAGCCCCTGGTGCGGACTGGTTCAGGGCATTGGCAGAGCAGGCCAGGTACCTCTTTCCCACTTTCCTGAGGATATCACTACGCAAGGCATCCCCACTCAGCATCTCTTGCCTCTCTCTCTCTGTCTCTCTCTGGATGTGTTCATTCTCTGAAATCTCTTCCTTCTCCCCCTGAGTCACTTCACAGCTTGGAGTGCCTGATAGAGTGCCTAGAGACCAAAGAGCAGAGGGGGAAGGCCTCTGGCTCTACTGGTTGCCCGTGGGCAGACAAGATCTGGTAGTTTATCTGGAAGCTCTAGAGAGTAGTGACTGATGGGGTAGCTACATCACCGGCGGACCCTGGCCAGGTGAAGCTTGCTGACATGTGGCAGCCTCTCCGGAGACTACTAATTCCGCTGGTAACATTGTATGCAAATACCTGGCTGAGTGCGAAGGGCAGAAAACATTGACACATACCTGCCAGAGGCCTATCCTGGGTCTGAAGAGTCCACCCCGGTCTCCAGCGACTCATCATCTCAGCACACACTTTGCCTGCACACAGGGAATCCGCCTCTCTCCACGAATGCCTTCTCCTGCTAGGAAACACAGGATGGCACTCAGCCAAAGGAGAGCTCAGGCAAAGTCAACTGAAGCCCGCATTTTCAAGATTTTGCCCTCTGCTGGGCCACAGCCTCCGGTGGCACACTGCATGTGCGTCACTTCTCCGAAGACAAGGCCGAAATCCGGGCATCCAGGGCCCCAGCAGTCCAGAGGCTGCGCATGGCGGCATACAGATCACCTCTTTGCCACGTACAGGAGGGAGGCCTCGGCCCTAGACTGGCTCCGCTAGAGCTCCACGACCTCAGCTATTTTTCCCGACCTTTGGCCCGTGCCCTTGTGAGTGTGTGACCTCTAGTTACACTTCACCTCCGACCACTCTCGATCCGCCACCTGTGGCTACCTGAGCGTGGACATCAACATCTATCACTGTCTGCAGTGTCACAGGTCTCTAGGTGTCTAGGCTCAGGCTGACCTTGGCTGTCTTGTGCCCAGGCAAGGAGCTTAATCCTTCAAAGGAAATGAGGACACGTGGTCACTGGCCGACATCCTTTCTTTCATCTACACAGCGGTCTAGATGAGGGTAAAGAGGCCAGGTGGGCCAGGTGAAGGCTGAGTGCGGGGCCTAAGGCTTCCTTCCCAATCACCATGGAGACAGCCACCGCAAGGCTGGCCGGAACTTCTGACGGGGACGGGTCACAAACTCTCAGCCAATAGGAGAGGTCCAGCCTAACCGGCCGGTTCCGCAGAGCCCTCCATTTTACCCATGGACACACAACGGCCCCTTCTGTCCTTGGCCACAAAATCGAGGGCACCCAGGGAATAATTTCACAGTAGGAACCCCTGATGTGGACACGTTCGACATACTGGAACAGCAGGCAGGTACCTCTTTTCCACTCACGCTACGATATCAGTAGGCAAGGCGCCCTTCCTCAGCATCTATGGCCCCTCTTTGTATGTGTTCTTTTAAAGAAATCTCTTTTTGCTACCCCTGAGACACATCACAACTATGAGGGGCCTGAGAGGGAACCTGGACATGAAACAGGGGAGGCTTCTGGCTGTACCGCTTCCCCGTGGCTAGAGAATAGCAGTTAGTCTCTCTGGAAGCTCTTAGCTTCTGTTGATCGACATGGGCAATACGGTAGGGGCGGACCCTGGCCAGGTGGAGCTTGTGGGCACACGCAACCTCTGGGGGAAGAATAATTCCGCTGCTGCTTTGTATGGTGTAAACCTCCCCACGCCAAGTGGGATGGGCACAGAACATTGACCCACACCTGCCAGGGGCCTTTCCTGGGACTAAAGATCCCAACCTGGTCTCAACCTTGTCACCTTCTCAGCACATACCTTTCCTGCACACATAATCCTGCCTTTCTCCGTCGGTGCCTCATCCTACTAGGAAAAAAGCATGCCGCTCAAAAAGGCCGATGCCAGAGAAATCGAGGAGACACTGCCATTTTCCACATTTTTGCTGTCTACATATCCCCGCCTCCGGCGGAAGGCTGCCTATGTGGCCGGGCTGCGAAGGCAAGGCCGAAATCCTGGCATCCCGGGCCCCAGCAATCCAGTGGTTTATGGACGTGGGGACCCGGATGACATGTTTCCCACATCCAAGAGGAATCCTTGGGCCCGTCACTGGCTCGCCATTCAGCTCCGCGACGTCCACTACTGGCCCTGGCCTTTGGCCGGTGCCCCATTGCGCGACTGCTCCGGAGCGATGTTTCTCCACCCATCACTATCATTCTGCCACCAGGGGATATGTGAGTGTGGGAGTCACCATTTGTCTGTCACTGGCAGCAGTGTCACGAGTCACTAGACTTCCAGGTACCAGCTGACCTAGGCTGCCTTCTGCCCCAGGCAAGGTCCGGAATCCTTTATCCCAGATGCTGACACCTGGGCACTGGCCGACATTAATTTTTATCAACACAGAGGTCTGAGTGAGGGTCAGCAGGCCAGCTAGGTGAAGTCAAGGCCAGGTGGGCGGGACTAAGGCTCCTTTGCCATCACCATGGAGACAGTCCCACCACCGGAAGAGTAGGCGGAGCTTATGATGGGCCTGGTGACAAGACTGAGCCAATGGCAGAGATCTGGCCCGCCAGGCAGATGACACAGGGCCCTCCATTATGACCTATGACACCTAGTGGCCACAGGATTTGAGCACACCCTGGGAAAGCCTACGCAGGCACAGGGGAGCCCCTGGTGCGGACTGGTTCAGGGCATTGGCAGAGCAGGCCAGGTACCTCTTTCCCACTTTCCTGAGGATATCGCTACGCAAGGCATCCCCACTCAGCATCTCTTGCCTCTCTCTGTCTCTCTCTGGATGTGTTCATTCTCTGAAATCTCTTCCTTCTCCCCCTGAGTCACTTCACAGCTTGGAGTGCCTGATAGAGTGCCTAGAGACCAAAGAGCAAAGGGGGAAGGCCTCTGGCTCTACTGGTTGCCCATGGGCAGACAAGATCTGGTAGTTTATCTGGAAGCTCTAGAGAGTAGTGATTGATGGGGTAGCTACATTACCGGCGGACCCTGGCCAGGTGAAGCTTGCTGACATGTGGCAGCCTCTCCGGAGACTACTAATTCCGCTGGTAACATTGTATGCAAATACCTGGCTGAGTGCGAAGGGCAGAAAACATTGACACATACCTGCCAGAGGCCTATCCTGGGTCTGAAGAGTCCACCCCGGTCTCCAGCGACTCATCATCTCAGCACACACTTTGCCTGCACACAGGGAATCCGCCTCTCTCCACGAATGCCTTCTCCTGCTAGGAAACACAGGATGGCACTCAGCCAAAGGAGAGCTCAGGCAAAGTCAACTGAAGCCCGCATTTTCAAGATTTTGCCCTCTGCTGGGCCACAGCCTCCGGTGGCACACTGCATGTGCGTCACTTCTCCGAAGACAAGGCCGAAATCCGGGCATCCAGGGCCCCAGCAGTCCAGAGGCTGTGCATGGCGGCATACGGATCACCTCTTTGCCACGTACAGGAGGGAGGCCTCGGCCCTAGACTGGCTCCGCTAGAGCTCCACGACCTCAGCTATTTTTCCCGACCTTTGGCCCGTGCCCTTGTGAGTGTGTGACCTCTAGTTACACTTCACCTCCGACCACTCTCGATCCGCCACCTGCGGCTACCTGAGCGTGGACATCAACATCTATCACTGTCTGCAGTGTCACAGGTCACTAGGTGTCTAGGCTCAGGCTGACCTTGGCTGTCTTCTGCCCAGGCAAGGAGCTTAATCCTTCAAAGAAAATGAGGACACGTGGTCACTGGCCGACATCCTTTCTTTCATCTACACAGCGGTCTAGATGAGGGTAAAGAGGCCAGGTGGGCCAGGTGAAGGCTGAGTGCGGGGCCTAAGGCTTCCTTCCCAATCACCATGGAGACAGCCACCGCAAGGCTGGCCGGAACTTCTGACGGGGACGGGTCACAAACTCTCAGCCAATAGGAGAGGTCCAGCCTAACCGGCCGGTTCCGCAGAGCCCTCCATTTTACCCATGGACACACAACGGCCCCTTCTGTCCTTGGCCACAAAATCGAGGGCACCCAGGGAATAATTTCACAGTAGGCAACCCCTGATGTGGACACGTTCGACATACTGGGACAGCAGGCAGGTACCTCTTTGCCACTTACGCTACGATATCAGTAGGCAAGGCGCCCTTCCTCAGCATCTATGGCCCCTCTTTGTATGTGTTCTTTTAAAGAAATCTCTTTTTGCTACCCCTGAGACACATCACAACTATGAGGGGCCTGAGAGGGAACCTGGAGATGAAACAGGGGAGGCTTCTGGCTGTACCGCTTCCCCGTGGCTAGAGAATAGCAGTTAGTCTCTCTGGAAGCTCTTAGCTTCTGTTGATCGACATGGGCAATACGGTAGGGGCGGACCCTGGCCAGGTGGAGCTTGTGGGCACACGCAACCTCTGGGGGAAGAATAATTCCGCTGCTGCTTTGTATGGTGTAAACCTCCCCACGCCAAGTGGGATGGGCACAGAACATTGACCCACACCTGCCAGGGGCCTTTCCTGGGACTAAAGATCCCAACCTGGTCTCAACCTTGTCACCTTCTCAGCACATACCTTTCCTGCACACATAATCCTGCCTTTCTCCGTCGGTGCCTCATCCTACTAGGAAAAAAGCATGCCGCTCAAAAAGGCCGATGCCAGAGAAATCGAGGAGACACTGCCATTTTCCACATTTTTGCTGTCTACATATCCCCGCCTCCGGCGGAAGGCTGCCTATGTGGCCGGGCTGCGAAGGCAAGGCCGAAATCCTGGCATCCCGGGCCCCAGCAATCCAGTGGTTTATGGACGTGGGGACCCGGATGACATGTTTCCCACATCCAAGAGGAATCCTTGGGCCCTTCACTGGCTCGCCATTCAGCTCCGCGACATCCACTACTGGCCCTGGCCTTTGGCCGGTGCCCCATTGCGCGAGTGCTCCGGAGCGATGTTTCTCCACCCATCACTATCATTCTGCCACCAGGGGATATGTGAGTGTGGGAGTCACCATTTGTCTGTCACTGGCAGCAGTGTCACGAGTCACTAGACTTCCAGGTACCAGCTGACCTAGGCTGCCTTCTGCCCCAGGCAAGGTCCGGAATCCTTTATCCCAGATGCTGACACCTGGGCACTGGCCGACATTAATTGTTATCAACACAGAGGTCTGAGTGAGGGTCAGCAGGCCAGCTAGGTGAAGTCAAGGCCAGGTGGGCGGGACTAAGGCTCCTTTGCCATCACCATGGAGACAGTCCCACCACCGGAAGAGTAGGCGGAGCTTATGATGGGCCTGGTGACAAGACTGAGCCAATGGCAGAGAACTGGCCCGCCAGGCAGATGACACAGGGCCCTCCATTATGACCTATGACACCTAGTGGCCACAGGATTTGAGCACACCCTGGGAAAGCCTACGCAGGCACAGGGGAGCCCCTGGTGCGGACTGGTTCAGGGCATTGGCAGAGCAGGCCAGGTACCTCTTTCCCACTTTCCTGAGGATATCACTACGCAAGGCATCCCCACTCAGCATCTCTTGCCTCTCTCTCTCTGTCTCTCTCTGGATGTGTTCATTCTCTGAAATCTCTTCCTTCTCCCCCTGAGTCACTTCACAGCTTGGAGTGCCTGATAGAGTGCCTAGAGACCAAAGAGCAAAGGGGGAAGGCCTCTGGCTCTACTGGTTGCCCGTGGGCAGACAAGATCTGGTAGTTTATCTGGAAGGTCTAGAGAGTAGTGACTGATGGGGTAGCTACATCACCGGCGGACCCTGGCCAGGTGAAGCTTGCTGACATGTGGCAGCCTCTCCGGAGACTACTAATTCCGCTGGTAACATTGTATGCAAATACCTGGCTGAGTGCGAAGGGCAGAAAACATTGACACATACCTGCCAGAGGCCTATCCTGGGTCTGAAGAGTCCACCCCGGTCTCCAGCGACTCATCATCTCAGCACACACTTTGTCTGCACACAGGGAATCCGCCTCTCTCCACGAATGCCTTCTCCTGCTAGGAAACACAGGATGGCACTCAGCCAAAGGAGAGCTCAGGCAAAGTCAACTGAAGCCCGCATTTTCAAGATTTTGCCCTCTGCTGGGCCACAGCCTCCGGTGGCACACTGCATGTGCGTCACTTCTCCGAAGACAAGGCCGAAATCCGGGCATCCAGGGCCCCAGCAGTCCAGAGGCTGTGCATGGCGGCATACGGATCACCTCTTTGCCACGTACAGGAGGGAGGCCTCGGCCCTAGACTGGCTCCGCTAGAGCTCCACGACCTCAGCTATTTTTCCCGACCTTTGGCCCGTGCCCTTGTGAGTGTGTGACCTCTAGTTACACTTCACCTCCGACCACTCTCGATCCGCCACCTGCGGCTACCTGAGCGTGGACATCAACATCTATCACTGTCTGCAGTGTCACAGGTCACTAGGTGTCTAGGCTCAGGCTGACCTTGGCTGTCTTGTGCCCAGGCAAAGAGCTTAATCCTTCAAAGGAAATGAGGACACGTGGTCACTGGCCGACATCCTTTCTTTCATCTACACAGCGGTCTAGATGAGGGTAAAGAGGCCAGGTGGGCCAGGTGAAGGCTGAGTGCGGGGCCTAAGGCTTCCTTCCCAATCACCATGGAGACAGCCACCGCAAGGCTGGCCGGAACTTCTGACGGGGACGGGTCACAAACTCTCAGCCAATAGGAGAGGTCCAGCCTAACCGGCCGGTTCCGCAGAGCCCTCCATTTTACCCATGGACACACAACGGCCCCTTCTGTCCTTGGCCACAAAATCGAGGGCACCCAGGGAATAACTTCACAGTAGGCAACCCCTGATGTGGACGCGTTCGACATACTGGGACAGCAGGCAGGTACCTCTTTTCCACTCACGCTACGATATCAGTAGGCAAGGCGCCCTTCCTCAGCATCTATGGCCCCTCTTTGTATGTGTTCTTTTAAAGAAATCTCTTTTTGCTACCCCTGAGACACATCACAACTATGAGGGGCCTGAGAGGGAACCTGGAGATGAAACAGGGGAGGCTTCTGGCTGTACCGCTTCCCCGTGGCTAGAGAATAGCAGTTAGTCTCTCTGGAAGCTCTTAGCTTCTGTTGATCGACATGGGCAATACGGTAGGGGCGGACCCTGGCCAGGTGGAGCTTGTGGGCACACGCAACCTCTGGGGGAAGAATAATTCCGCTGCTGCTTTGTATGGTGTAAACCTCCCCACGCCAAGTGGGATGGGCACAGAACATTGACCCACACCTGCCAGGGGCCTTTCCTGGGACTAAAGATCCCAACCTGGTCTCAACCTTGTCACCTTCTCAGCACATACCTTTCCTGCACACATAATCCTGCCTTTCTCCGTCGGTGCCTCATCCTACTAGGAAAAAAGCATGCCGCTCAAAAAGGCCGATGCCAGAGAAATCGAGGAGACACTGCCATTTTCCACATTTTTGCTGTCTACATATCCCCGCCTCCGGCGGAAGGCTGTCTATGTGGCCGGGCTGCGAAGGCAAGGCCGAAATCCTGGCATCCCGGGCCCCAGCAATCCAGTGGTTTATGGACGTGGGGACCCGGATGACATGTTTCCCACATCCAAGAGGAATCCTTGGGCCCTTCACTGGCTCGCCATTCAGCTCCGCGACATCCACTACTGGCCCTGGCCTTTGGCCGGTGCCCCATTGCGCGAGTGCTCCGGAGCGATGTTTCTCCACCCATCACTATCATTCTGCCACCAGGGGATATGTGAGTGTGGGAGTCACCATTTGTCTGTCACTGGCAGCAGTGTCACGAGTCACTAGACTTCCAGGTACCAGCTGACCTAGGCTGCCTTCTGCCCCAGGCAAGGTCCGGAATCCTTTATCCCAGATGCTGACACCTGGGCACTGGCCGACATTAATTTTTATCAACACAGAGGTCTGAGTGAGGGTCAGCAGGCCAGCTAGGTGAAGTCAAGGCCAGGTGGGCGGGACTAAGGCTCCTTTGCCATCACCATGGAGACAGTCCCACCACCGGAAGAGTAGGCGGAGCTTATGATGGGCCTGGTGACAAGACTGAGCCAATGGCAGAGATCTGGCCCGCCAGGCAGATGACACAGGGCCCTCCATTATGACCTATGACACCTAGTGGCCACAGGATTTGAGCACACCCTGGGAAAGCCTACGCAGGCACAGGGGAGCCCCTGGTGCGGACTGGTTCAGGGCATTGGCAGAGCAGGCCAGGTACCTCTTTCCCACTTTCCTGAGGATATCGCTACGCAAGGCATCCCCACTCATCATCTCTTGCCTCTCTCTCTCTGTCTCTCTCTGGATGTGTTCATTCTCTGAAATCTCTTCCTTCTCCCCCTGAGTCACTTCACAGCTTGGAGTGCCTGATAGAGTGCCTAGAGACCAAAGAGCAAAGGGGGAAGGCCTCTGGCTCTACTGGTTGCCCATGGGCAGACAAGATCTGGTAGTTTATCTGGAAGCTCTAGAGAGTAGTGACTGATGGGGTAGCTACATCACCGGCGGACCCTGGCCAGGTGAAGCTTGCTGACATGTGGCAGCCTCTCCGGAGACTACTAATTCCGCTGGTAACATTGTATGCAAATACCTGGCTGAGTGGGAAGGGCAGAAAACATTGACACATACCTGCCAGAGGCCTATCCTGGGTCTGAAGAGTCCACCCCGGTCTCCAGCGACTCATCATCTCAGCACACACTTTGCCTGCACACAGGGAATCCGCCTCTCTCCACGAATGCCTTCTCCTGCTAGGAAACACAGGATGGCACTCAGCCAAAGGAGAGCTCAGGCAAAGTCAACTGAAGCCCGCATTTTCAAGATTTTGCCCTCTGCTGGGCCACAGCCTCCGGTGGCACACTGCATGTGCGTCACTTCTCCGAAGACAAGGCCGAAATCCGGGCATCCAGGGCCCCAGCAGTCCAGAGGCTGCGCATGGCGGCATACGGATCACCTCTTTGCCACGTACAGGAGGGAGGCCTCGGCCCTAGACTGGCTCCGCTAGAGCTCCACGACCTCAGCTATTTTTCCCGACCTTTGGCCCGTGCCCTTGTGAGTGTGTGACCTCTAGTTACACTTCACCTCCGACCACTCTCGATCCGCCACCTGCGGATACCTGAGCGTGGACATCAACATCTATCACTGTCTGCAGTGTCACAGGTCACTAGGTGTCTAGGCTCAGGCTGACCTTGGCTGTCTTCTGCCCAGGCAAGGAGCTTAATCCTTCAAAGGAAATGAGGACACGTGGTCACTGGCCGACATCCTTTCTTTCATCTACACAGCGGTCTAGATGAGGGTAAAGAGGCCAGGTGGGCCAGGTGAAGGCTGAGTGCGGGGCCTAAGGCTTCCTTCCCAATCACCATGGAGACAGCCACCGCAGGGCTGGCCGGAACTTCTGACGGGGACGGGTCACAAACTCTGAGCCAATAGGAGAGGTCCAGCCTAACCGGCCGGTTCCGCACAGCCCTCCATTTTACCCATGGACACACAACGGCCCCTTCTGTCCTTGGCCACAAAATCGAGGGCACCCAGGGAATAACTTCGCAGTAGGGAACCCCTGATGTGGACACGTTCGACATACTGGGACAGCAGGCAGGTACCTCTTTTCCACTCACGCTACGATATCAGTAGGCAAGGCGCCCTTCCTCAGCATCTATGGCCCCTCTTTGTATGTGTTCTTTTAAAGAAATCTCTTTTTGCTACCCCTGAGACACATCACAACTATGAGGGGCCTGAGAGGGAACCTGGAGATGAAACAGGGGAGGCTTCTGGCTGTACCGCTTCCCCGTGGCTAGAGAATAGCAGTTAGTCTCTCTGGAAGCTCTTAGCTTCTGTTGATCGACATGGGCAATACGGTAGGGGCGGACCCTGGCCAGGTGGAGCTTGTGGGCACACGCAACCTCTGGGGGAAGAATAATTCCGCTGCTGCTTTGTATGGTGTAAACCTCCCCACGCCAAGTGGGATGGGCACAGAACATTGACCCACACCTGCCAGGGGCCTTTCCTGGGACTAAAGATCCCAACCTGGTCTCAACCTTGTCACCTTCTCAGCACATACCTTTCCTGCACACATAATCCTGCCTTTCTCCGTCGGTGCCTCATCCTACTAGGAAAAAAGCATGCCGCTCAAAAAGGCCGATGCCAGAGAAATCGAGGAGACACTGCCATTTTCCACATTTTTGCTGTCTACATATCCCCGCCTCCGGCGGAAGGCTGCCTATGTGGCCGGGCTGCGAAGGCAAGGCCGAAATCCTGGCATCCCGGGCCCCAGCAATCCAGTGGTTTATGGACGTGGGGACCCGGATGACATGTTTCCCACATCCAAGAGGAATCCTTGGGCCCTTCACTGGCTCGCCATTCAGCTCCGCGACATCCACTACTGGCCCTGGCCTTTGGCCGGTGCCCCATTGCGCGAGTGCTCCGGAGCGATGTTTCTCCACCCATCACTATCATTCTGCCACCAGGGGATATGTGAGTGTGGGAGTCACCATTTGTCTGTCACTGGCAGCAGTGTCACGAGTCACTAGACTTCCAGGTACCAGCTGACCTAGGCTGCCTTCTGCCCCAGGCAAGGTCCGGAATCCTTTATCCCAGATGCTGACACCTGGGCACTGGCCGACATTAATTTTTATCAACACAGAGGTCTGAGTGAGGGTCAGCAGGCCAGCTAGGTGAAGTCAAGGCCAGGTGGGCGGGACTAAGGCTCCTTTGCCATCACCATGGAGACAGTCCCACCACCGGAAGAGTAGGCGGAGCTTATGATGGGCCTGGTGACAAGACTGAGCCAATGGCAGAGATCTGGCCCGCCAGGCAGATGACACAGGGCCCTCCATTATGACCTATGACACCTAGTGGCCACAGGATTTGAGCACACCCTGGGAAAGCCTACGCAGGCACAGGGGAGCCCCTGGTGCGGACTGGTTCAGGGCATTGGCAGAGCAGGCCAGGTACCTCTTTCCCACTTTCCTGAGGATATCGCTACGCAAGGCATCCCCACTCAGCATCTCTTGCCTCTCTCTCTCTGTCTCTCTCTGGATGTGTTCATTCTCTGAAATCTCTTCCTTCTCCCCCTGAGTCACTTCACAGCTTGGAGTGCCTGATAGAGTGCCTAGAGACCAAAGAGCAGAGGGGGAAGGCCTCTGGCTCTACTGGTTGCCCGTGGGCAGACAAGATCTGGTAGTTTATCTGGAAGGTCTAGAGAGTAGTGACTCATGGGGTAGCTACATCACCGGCGGACCCTGGCCAGGTGAAGCTTGCTGACATGTGGCAGCCTCTCCGGAGACTACTAATTCCGCTGGTAACATTGTATGCAAATACCTGGCTGAGTGGGAAGGGCAGAAAACATTGACACATACCTGCCAGAGGCCTATCCTGGGTCTGAAGAGTCCACCCCGGTCTCCAGCGACTCATCATCTCAGCACACACTTTGCCTGCACACAGGGAATCCGCCTCTCTCCACGAATGCCTTCTCCTGCTAGGAAACACAGGATGGCACTCAGCCAAAGGAGAGCTCAGGCAAAGTCAACTGAAGCCCGCATTTTCAAGATTTTGCCCTCTGCTGGGCCACAGCCTCCGGTGGCACACTGCATGTGCGTCACTTCTCCGAAGACAAGGCCGAAATCCGGGCATCCAGGGCCCCAGCAGTCCAGAGGCTGCGCATGGCGGCATACGGATCACCTCTTTGCCACGTACAGGAGGGAGGCCTCGGCCCTAGACTGGCTCCGCTAGAGCTCCACGACCTCAGCTATTTTTCCCGACCTTTGGCCCGTGCCCTTGTGAGTGTGTGACCTCTAGTTACACTTCACCTCCGACCACTCTCGATCCGCCACCTGCGGATACCTGAGCGTGGACATCAACATCTATCACTGTCTGCAGTGTCACAGGTCACTAGGTGTCTAGGCTCAGGCTGACCTTGGCTGTCTTCTGCCCAGGCAAGGAGCTTAATCCTTCAAAGGAAATGAGGACACATGGTCACTGGCCGACATCCTTTCTTTCATCTACACAGCGGTCTAGATGAGGGTAAAGAGGCCAGGTGGGCCAGGTGAAGGCTGAGTGCGGGGCCTAAGGCTTCCTTCCCAATCACCATGGAGACAGCCACCGCAGGGCTGGCCGGAACTTCTGACGGGGACGGGTCACAAACTCTGAGCCAATAGGAGAGGTCCAGCCTAACCGGCCGGTTCCGCACAGCCCTCCATTTTACCCATGGACACACAACGGCCCCTTCTGTCCTTGGCCACAAAATCGAGGGCACCCAGGGAATAACTTCGCAGTAGGGAACCCCTGATGTGGACACGTTCGACATACTGGGACAGCAGGCAGGTACCTCTTTTCCACTCACGCTACGATATCAGTAGGCAAGGCGCCCTTCCTCAGCATCTATGGCCCCTCTTTGTATGTGTTCTTTTAAAGAAATCTCTTTTTGCTACCCCTGAGACACATCACAACTATGAGGGGCCTGAGAGGGAACCTGGAGATGAAACAGGGGAGGCTTCTGGCTGTACCGCTTCCCCGTGGCTAGAGAACAGCAGTTAGTCTCTCTGGAAGCTCTTAGCTTCTGTTGATCGACATGGGCAATACGGTAGGGGCGGACCCTGGCCAGGTGGAGCTTGTGGGCACACGCAACCTCTGGGGGAAGAATAATTCCGCTGCTGCTTTGTATGGTGTAAACCTCCCCACGCCAAGTGGGATGGGCACAGAACATTGACCCACACCTGCCAGGGGCCTTTCCTGGGACTAAAGATCCCAACCTGGTCTCAACCTTGTCACCTTCTCAGCACATACCTTTCCTGCACACATAATCCTGCCTTTCTCCGTCGGTGCCTCATCCTACTAGGTAAAAAGCATGCCGCTCAAAAAGGCCGATGCCAGAGAAATCGAGGAGACACTGCCATTTTCCACATTTTTGCTGTCTACATATCCCCGCCTCCGGCGGAAGGCTGCCTATGTGGCCGGGCTGCGAAGGCAAGGCCGAAATCCTGGCATCCCGGGCCCCAGCAATCCAGTGGTTTATGGACGTGGGGACCCGGATGACATGTTTCCCACATCCAAGAGGAATCCTTGGGCCCTTCACTGGCTCGCCATTCAGCTCCGCGACATCCACTACTGGCCCTGGCCTTTGGCCGGTGCCCCATTGCGCGAGTGCTCCGGAGCGATGTTTCTCCACCCATCACTATCATTCTGCCACCAGGGGATATGTGAGTGTGGGAGTCACCATTTGTCTGTCACTGGCAGCAGTGTCACGAGTCACTAGACTTCCAGGTACCAGCTGACCTAGGCTGCCTTCTGCCCCAGGCAAGGTCCGGAATCCTTTATCCCAGATGCTGACACCTGGGCACTGGCCGACATTAATTTTTATCAACACAGAGGTCTGAGTGAGGGTCAGCAGGCCAGCTAGGTGAAGTCAAGGCCAGGTGGGCGGGACTAAGGCTCCTTTGCCATCACCATGGAGACAGTCCCACCACCGGAAGAGTAGGCGGAGCTTATGATGGGCCTGGTGACAAGACTGAGCCAATGGCAGAGATCTGGCCCGCCAGGCAGATGACACAGGGCCCTCCATTATGACCTATGACACCTAGTGGCCACAGGATTTGAGCACACCCTGGGAAAGCCTACGCAGGCACAGGGGAGCCCCTGGTGCGGACTGGTTCAGGGCATTGGCAGAGCAGGCCAGGTACCTCTTTCCCACTTTCCTGAGGATATCACTACGCAAGGCATCCCCACTCAGCATCTCTTGCCTCTCTCTCTCTGTCTCTCTCTGGATGTGTTCATTCTCTGAAATCTCTTCCTTCTCCCCCTGAGTCACTTCACAGCTTGGAGTGCCTGATAGAGTGCCTAGAGACCAAAGAGCAAAGGGGGAAGGCCTCTGGCTCTACTGGTTGCCCGTGGGCAGACAAGATCTGGTAGTTTATCTGGAAGGTCTAGAGAGTAGTGACTGATGGGGTAGCTACATCACCGGCGGACCCTGGCCAGGTGAAGCTTGCTGACATGTGGCAGCCTCTCCGGAGACTACTAATTCCGCTGGTAACATTGTATGCAAATACCTGGCTGAGTGGGAAGGGCAGAAAACATTGACACATACCTGCCAGAGGCCTATCCTGGGTCTGAAGAGTCCACCCCGGTCTCCAGCGACTCATCATCTCAGCACACACTTTGCCTGCACACAGGGAATCCGCTTCTCTCCACGAATGCCTTCTCCTGCTAGGAAACACAGGATGGCACTCAGCCAAAGGAGAGCTCAGGCAAAGTCAACTGAAGCCCGCATTTTCAAGATTTTGCCCTCTGCTGGGCCACAGCCTCCGGTGGCACACTGCATGTGCGTCACTTCTCCGAAGACAAGGCCGAAATCCGGGCATCCAGGGCCCCAGCAGTCCAGAGGCTGCGCATGGCGGCATACGGATCACCTCTTTGCCACGTACAGGAGGGAGGCCTCGGCCCTAGACTGGCTCCGCTAGAGCTCCACGACCTCAGCTATTTTTCCCGACCTTTGGCCCGTGCCCTTGTGAGTGTGTGACCTCTAGTTACACTTCACCTCCGACCACTCTCGATCCGCCACCTGTGGCTACCTGAGCGTGGACATCAACATCTATCACTGTCTGCAGTGTCACAGGTCACTAGGTGTCTAGGCTCAGGCTGACCTTGGCTGTCTTCTGCCCAGGCAAGGAGCTTAATCCTTCAAAGGAAATGAGGACACGTGGTCACTGGCCGACATCCTTTCTTTCATCTACACAGCGGTCTAGATGAGGGTAAAGAGGCCAGGTGGGCCAGGTGAAGGCTGAGTGCGGGGCCTAAGGCTTCCTTCCCAATCACCATGGAGACAGCCACCGCAAGGCTGGCC
The DNA here is from genome assembly GCF_030014295.1 of Loxodonta africana. Classification (NCBI taxonomy): domain Eukaryota; kingdom Metazoa; phylum Chordata; class Mammalia; order Proboscidea; family Elephantidae; genus Loxodonta; species Loxodonta africana. The sequence continues at coordinate 38,248 of NW_026975363.1, read as the reverse complement.
GGAACTTCTGACGGGGACGGGTCACAAACTCTCAGCCAATAGGAGAGGTCCAGCCTAACCGGCCGGTTCCGCAGAGCCCTCCATTTTACCCATGGACACACAACGGCCCCTTCTGTCCTTGGCCACAAAATCGAGGGCACCCAGGGAATAACTTCACAGTAGGCAACCCCTGATGTGGACACGTTCGACATACTGGGACAGCAGGCAGGTACCTCTTTGCCACTTACGCTACGATATCAGTAGGCAAGGCGCCCTTCCTCAGCATCTATGGCCCCTCTTTGTATGTGTTCTTTTAAAGAAATCTCTTTTTGCTACCCCTGAGACACATCACAACTATGAGGGGCCTGAGAGGGAACCTGGAGATGAAACAGGGGAGGCTTCTGGCTGTACCGCTTCCCCGTGGCTAGAGAATAGCAGTTAGTCTCTCTGGAAGCTCTTAGCTTCTGTTGATCGACATGGGCAATACGGTAGGGGCGGACCCTGGCCAGGTGGAGCTTGTGGGCACACGCAACCTCTGGGGGAAGAATAATTCCGCTGCTGCTTTGTATGGTGTAAACCTCCCCACGCCAAGTGGGATGGGCACAGAACATTGACCCACACCTGCCAGGGGCCTTTCCTGGGACTAAAGATCCCAACCTGGTCTCAACCTTGTCACCTTCTCAGCACATACCTTTCCTGCACACATAATCCTGCCTTTCTCCGTCGGTGCCTCATCCTACTAGGAAAAAAGCATGCCGCTCAAAAAGGCCGATGCCAGAGAAATCGAGGAGACACTGCCATTTTCCACATTTTTGCTGTCTACATATCCCCGCCTCCGGCGGAAGGCTGCCTATGTGGCCGGGCTGCGAAGGCAAGGCCGAAATCCTGGCATCCCGGGCCCCAGCAATCCAGTGGTTTATGGACGTGGGGACCCGGATGACATGTTTCCCACATCCAAGAGGAATCCTTGGGCCCTTCACTGGCTCGCCATTCAGCTCCGCGACGTCCACTACTGGCCCTGGCCTTTGGCCGGTGCCCCATTGCGCGACTGCTCCGGAGCGATGTTTCTCCACCCATCACTATCATTCTGCCACCAGGGGATATGTGAGTGTGGGAGTCACCATTTGTCTGTCACTGGCAGCAGTGTCACGAGTCACTAGACTTCCAGGTACCAGCTGACCTAGGCTGCCTTCTGCCCCAGGCAAGGTCCGGAATCCTTTATCCCAGATGCTGACACCTGGGCACTGGCCGACATTAATTTTTATCAACACAGAGGTCTGAGTGAGGGTCAGCAGGCCAGCTAGGTGAAGTCAAGGCCAGGTGGGCGGGACTAAGGCTCCTTTGCCATCACCATGGAGACAGTCCCACCACCGGAAGAGTAGGCGGAGCTTATGATGGGCCTGCTGACAAGACTGAGCCAATGGCAGAGATCTGGCCCGCCAGGCAGATGACACAGGGCCCTCCATTATGACCTATGACACCTAGTGGCCACAGGATTTGAGCACACCCTGGGAAAGCCTACGCAGGCACAGGGGAGCCCCTGGTGCGGACTGGTTCAGGGCATTGGCAGAGCAGGCCAGGTACCTCTTTCCCACTTTCCTGAGGATATCGCTACGCAAGGCATCCCCACTCAGCATCTCTTGCCTCTCTCTCTCTGTCTCTCTCTGGATGTGTTCATTCTCTGAAATCTCTTCCTTCTCCCCCTGAGTCACTTCACAGCTTGGAGTGCCTGATAGAGTGCCTAGAGACCAAAGAGCAAAGGGGGAAGGCCTCTGGCTCTACTGGTTGCCCGTGGGCAGACAAGATCTGGTAGTTTATCTGGAAGGTCTAGAGAGTAGTGACTGATGGGGTAGCTACATCACCGGCGGACCCTGGCCAGGTGAAGCTTGCTGACATGTGGCAGCCTCTCCGGAGACTACTAATTCCGCTGGTAACATTGTATGCAAATACCTGGCTGAGTGCGAAGGGCAGAAAACATTGACACATACCTGCCAGAGGCCTATCCTGGGTCTGAAGAGTCCACCCCGGTCTCCAGCGACTCATCATCTCAGCACACACTTTGCCTGCACACAGGGAATCCGCCTCTCTCCACGAATGCCTTCTCCTGCTAGGAAACACAGGATGGCACTCAGCCAAAGGAGAGCTCAGGCAAAGTCAACTGAAGCCCGCATTTTCAAGATTTTGCCCTCTGCTGGGCCACAGCCTCCGGTGGCACACTGCATGTGCCTCACTTCTCCGAAGACAAGGCCGAAATCTGGGCATCCAGGGCCCCAGCAGTCCAGAGGCTGCGCATAGCGGCATACAGATCACCTCTTTGCCACGTACAGGAGGGAGGCCTCGGCCCTAGACTGGCTCCGCTAGAGCTCCACGACCTCAGCTATTTTTCCCGACCTTTGGCCCGTGCCCTTGTGAGTGTGTCACCTCTAGTTACACTTCACCTCCGACCACTCTCGATCCGCCACCTGTGGCTACCTGAGCGTGGACATCAACATCTATCACTGTCTGCAGTGTCACAGGTCACTAGGTGTCTAGGTTCAGGCTGACCTTGGCTGTCTTCTGCCCAGGCAAGGAGCTTAATCCTTCAAAGGAAATGAGGACACGTGGTCACTGGCCGACATCCTTTCTTTCATCTACACAGCGGTCTAGATGAGGGTAAAGAGGCCAGGTGGGCCAGGTGAAGGCTGAGTGCGGGGCCTAAGGCTTCCTTCCCAATCACCATGGAGACAGCCACCGCAAGGCTGGCCGGAACTTCTGACGGGGACGGGTCACAAACTCTCAGCCAATAGGAGAGGTCCAGCCTAACCGGCCGGTTCCGCACAGCCCTCCATTTTACCCATGGACACACAACGGCCCCTTCTGTCCTTGGCCACAAAATCGAGGGCACCCAGGGAATAACTTCACAGTAGGCAACCCCTGATGTGGACACGTTCGACATACTGGGACAGCAGGCAGGTACCTCTTTGCCACTTACGCTACGATATCAGTAGGCAAGGCGCCCTTCCTCAGCATCTATGGCCCCTCTTTGTATGTGTTCTTTTAAAGAAATCTCTTTTTGCTACCCCTGAGACACATCACAACTATGAGGGGCCTGAGAGGGAACCTGGAGATGAAACAGGGGAGGCTTCTGGCTGTACCGCTTCCCCGTGGCTAGAGAATAGCAGTTAGTCTCTCTGGAAGCTCTTAGCTTCTGTTGATCGACATGGGCAATACGGTAGGGGCGGACCCTGGCCAGGTGGAGCTTGTGGGCACACGCAACCTCTGGGGGAAGAATAATTCCGCTGCTGCTTTGTATGGTGTAAACCTCCCCACGCCAAGTGGGATGGGCACAGAACATTGACCCACACCTGCCAGGGGCCTTTCCTGGGACTAAAGATCCCAACCTGGTCTCAACCTTGTCACCTTCTCAGCACATACCTTTCCTGCACACATAATCCTGCCTTTCTCCGTCGGTGCCTCATCCTACTAGGAAAAAAGCATGCCGCTCAAAAAGGCCGATGCCAGAGAAATCGAGGAGACACTGCCATTTTCCACATTTTTGCTGTCTACATATCCCCGCCTCCGGCGGAAGGCTGCCTATGTGGCCGGGCTGCGAAGGCAAGGCCGAAATCCTGGCATCCCGGGCCCCAGCAATCCAGTGGTTTATGGACGTGGGGACCCGGATGACATGTTTCCCACATCCAAGAGGAATCCTTGGGCCCTTCACTGGCTCGCCATTCAGCTCCGCGACGTCCACTACTGGCCCTGGCCTTTGGCCGGTGCCCCATTGCGCGACTGCTCCGGAGCGATGTTTCTCCACCCATCACTATCATTCTGCCACCAGGGGATATGTGAGTGTGGGAGTCACCATTTGTCTGTCACTGGCAGCAGTGTCACGAGTCACTAGACTTCCAGGTACCAGCTGACCTAGGCTGCCTTCTGCCCCAGGCAAGGTCCGGAATCCTTTATCCCAGATGCTGACACCTGGGCACTGGCCGACATTAATTTTTATCAACACAGAGGTCTGAGTGAGGGTCAGCAGGCCAGCTAGGTGAAGTCAAGGCCAGGTGGGCGGGACTAAGGCTCCTTTGCCATCACCATGGAGACAGTCCCACCACCGGAAGAGTAGGCGGAGCTTATGATGGGCCTGCTGACAAGACTGAGCCAATGGCAGAGATCTGGCCCGCCAGGCAGATGACACAGGGCCCTCCATTATGACCTATGACACCTAGTGGCCACAGGATTTGAGCACACCCTGGGAAAGCCTACGCAGGCACAGGGGAGCCCCTGGTGCGGACTGGTTCAGGGCATTGGCAGAGCAGGCCAGGTACCTCTTTCCCACTTTCCTGAGGATATCGCTACGCAAGGCATCCCCACTCAGCATCTCTTGCCTCTCTCTCTCTGTCTCTCTCTGGATGTGTTCATTCTCTGAAATCTCTTCCTTCTCCCCCTGAGTCACTTCACAGCTTGGAGTGCCTGATAGAGTGCCTAGAGACCAAAGAGCAAAGGGGGAAGGCCTCTGGCTCTACTGCTTGCCCGTGGGCAGACAAGATCTGGTAGTTTATTTGGAAGCTCTAGAGAGTAGTGACTGATGGGGTAGCTACATCACCGGCGGACCCTGGCCAGGTGAAGCTTGCTGACATGTGGCAGCCTCTCCGGAGACTACTAATTCCGCTGGTAACATTGTATGCAAATACCTGGCTGAGTGCGAAGGGCAGAAAACATTGACACATACCTGCCAGAGGCCTATCCTGGGTCTGAAGAGTCCACCCCGGTCTCCAGCGACTCATCATCTCAGCACACACTTTGCCTGCACACAGGGAATCCGCCTCTCTCCACGAATGCCTTCTCCTGCTAGGAAACACAGGATGGCACTCAGCCAAAGGAGAGCTCAGGCAAAGTCAACTGAAGCCCGCATTTTCAAGATTTTGCCCTCTGCTGGGCCACAGCCTCCGGTGGCACACTGCATGTGCGTCACTTCTCCGAAGACAAGGCCGAAATCCGGGCATGCAGGGCCCCAGCAGTCCAGAGGCTGTGCATGGCGGCATACGGATCACCTCTTTGCCACGTACAGGAGGGAGGCCTCGGCCCTAGACTGGCTCCGCTAGAGCTCCACGACCTCAGCTATTTTTCCCGACCTTTGGCCCGTGCCCTTGTGAGTGTGTGACCTCTAGTTACACTTCACCTCCGACCACCCTCGATCCGCCACCTGCGGCTACCTGAGCGTGGACATCAACATCTATCACTGTCTGCAGTGTCACAGGTCACTAGGTGTCTAGGCTCAGGCTGACCTTGGCTGTCTTCTGCCCAGGCAAGGAGCTTAATCCTTCAAAGGAAATGAGGACACGTGGTCACTGGCCGACATCCTTTCTTTCATCTACACAGCGGTCTAGATGAGGGTAAAGAGGCCAGGTGGGCCAGGTGAAGGCTGAGTGCGGGGCCTAAGGCTTCCTTCCCAATCACCATGGAGACAGCCACCGCAAGGCTGGCCGGAACTTCTGACGGGGACGGGTCACAAACTCTCAGCCAATAGGAGAGGTCCAGCCTAACCGGCCGGTTCCGCACAGCCCTCCATTTTACCCATGGACACACAACGGCCCCTTCTGTCCTTGGCCACAAAATCGAGGGCACCCAGGGAATAACTTCACAGTAGGCAACCCCTGATGTGGACACGTTCGACATACTGGGACAGCAGGCAGGTACCTCTTTGCCACTTACGCTACGATATCAGTAGGCAAGGCGCCCTTCCTCAGCATCTATGGCCCCTCTTTGTATGTGTTCTTTTAAAGAAATCTCTTTTTGCTACCCCTGAGACACATCACAACTATGAGGGGCCTGAGAGGGAACCTGGACATGAAACAGGGGAGGCTTCTGGCTGTACCGCTTCCCCGTGGCTAGAGAATAGCAGTTAGTCTCTCTGGAAGCTCTTAGCTTCTGTTGATCGACATGGGCAATACGGTAGGGGCGGACCCTGGCCAGGTGGAGCTTGTGGGCACACGCAACCTCTGGGGGAAGAATAATTCCGCTGCTGCTTTGTATGGTGTAAACCTCCCCACGCCAAGTGGGATGGGCACAGAACATTGACCCACACCTGCCAGGGGCCTTTCCTGGGACTAAAGATCCCAACCTGGTCTCAACCTTGTCACCTTCTCAGCACATACCTTTCCTGCACACATAATCCTGCCTTTCTCCGTCGGTGCCTCATCCTACTAGGAAAAAAGCATGCCGCTCAAAAAGGCCGATGCCAGAGAAATCGAGGAGACACTGCCATTTTCCACATTTTTGCTGTCTACATATCCCCGCCTCCGGCGGAAGGCTGCCTATGTGGCCGGGCTGCGAAGGCAAGGCCGAAATCCTGGCATCCCGGGCCCCAGCAATCCAGTGGTTTATGGACGTGGGGACCCGGATGACATGTTTCCCACATCCAAGAGGAATCCTTGGGCCCTTCACTGGCTCGCCATTCAGCTCCGCGACGTCCACTGCTGGCCCTGGCCTTTGGCCGGTGCCCCATTGCGCGACTGCTCCGGAGCGATGTTTCTCCACCCATCACTATCATTCTGCCACCAGGGGATATGTGAGTGTGGGAGTCACCATTTGTCTGTCACTGGCAGCAGTGTCACGAGTCACTAGACTTCCAGGTACCAGCTGACCTAGGCTGCCTTCTGCCCCAGGCAAGGTCCGGAATCCTTTATCCCAGATGCTGACACCTGGGCACTGGCCGACATTAATTTTTATCAACACAGAGGTCTGAGTGAGGGTCAGCAGGCCAGCTAGGTGAAGTCAAGGCCAGGTGGGCGGGACTAAGGCTCCTTTGCCATCACCATGGAGACAGTCCCACCACCGGAAGAGTAGGCGGAGCTTATGATGGGCCTGGTGACAAGACTGAGCCAATGGCAGAGATCTGGCCCGCCAGGCAGATGACACAGGGCCCTCCATTATGACCTATGACACCTAGTGGCCACAGGATTTGAGCACACCCTGGGAAAGCCTACGCAGGCACAGGGGAGCCCCTGGTGCGGACTGGTTCAGGGCATTGGCAGAGCAGGCCAGGTACCTCTTTCCCACTTTCCTGAGGATATCACTACGCAAGGCATCCCCACTCAGCATCTCTTGCCTCTCTCTCTCTGTCTCTCTCTGGATGTGTTCATTCTCTGAAATCTCTTCCTTCTCCCCCTGAGTCACTTCACAGCTTGGAGTGCCTGATAGAGTGCCTAGAGACCAAAGAGCAAAGGGGGAAGGCCTCTGGCTCTACTGGTTGCCCGTGGGCAGACAAGATCTGGTAGTTTATCTGGAAGGTCTAGAGAGTAGTGACTGATGGGGTAGCTACATCACCGGCGGACCCTGGCCAGGTGAAGCTTGCTGACATGTGGCAGCCTCTCCGGAGACTACTAATTCCGCTGGTAACATTGTATGCAAATACCTGGCTGAGTGGGAAGGGCAGAAAACATTGACACATACCTGCCAGAGGCCTATCCTGGGTCTGAAGAGTCCACCCCGGTCTCCAGCGACTCATCATCTCAGCACACACTTTGCCTGCACACAGGGAATCCGCTTCTCTCCACGAATGCCTTCTCCTGCTAGGAAACACAGGATGGCACTCAGCCAAAGGAGAGCTCAGGCAAAGTCAACTGAAGCCCGCATTTTCAAGATTTTGCCCTCTGCTGGGCCACAGCCTCCGGTGGCACACTGCATGTGCGTCACTTCTCCGAAGACAAGGCCGAAATCCGGGCATCCAGGGCCCCAGCAGTCCAGAGGCTGCGCATGGCGGCATACGGATCACCTCTTTGCCACGTACAGGAGGGAGGCCTCGGCCCTAGACTGGCTCCGCTAGAGCTCCACGACCTCAGCTATTTTTCCCGACCTTTGGCCCGTGCCCTTGTGAGTGTGTGACCTCTAGTTACACTTCACCTCCGACCACTCTCGATCCGCCACCTGTGGCTACCTGAGCGTGGACATCAACATCTATCACTGTCTGCAGTGTCACAGGTCACTAGGTGTCTAGGCTCAGGCTGACCTTGGCTGTCTTCTGCCCAGGCAAGGAGCTTAATCCTTCAAAGGAAATGAGGACACGTGGTCACTGGCCGACATCCTTTCTTTCATCTACACAGCGGTCTAGATGAGGGTAAAGAGGCCAGGTGGGCCAGGTGAAGGCTGAGTGCGGGGCCTAAGGCTTCCTTCCCAATCACCATGGAGACAGCCACCGCAAGGCTGGCCGGAACTTCTGACGGGGACGGGTCACAAACTCTCAGCCAATAGGAGAGGTCCAGCCTAACCGGCCGGTTCCGCAGAGCCCTCCATTTTACCCATGGACACACAACGGCCCCTTCTGTCCTTGGCCACAAAATCGAGGGCACCCAGGGAATAACTTCACAGTAGGCAACCCCTGATGTGGACACGTTCGACATACTGGGACAGCAGGCAGGTACCTCTTTGCCACTTACGCTACGATATCAGTAGGCAAGGCGCCCTTCCTCAGCATCTATGGCCCCTCTTTGTATGTGTTCTTTTAAAGAAATCTCTTTTTGCTACCCCTGAGACACATCACAACTATGAGGGGCCTGAGAGGGAACCTGGACATGAAACAGGGGAGGCTTCTGGCTGTACCGCTTCCCCGTGGCTAGAGAATAGCAGTTAGTCTCTCTGGAAGCTCTTAGCTTCTGTTGATCGACATGGGCAATACGGTAGGGGCGGACCCTGGCCAGGTGGAGCTTGTGGGCACACGCAACCTCTGGGGGAAGAATAATTCCGCTGCTGCTTTGTATGGTGTAAACCTCCCCACGCCAAGTGGGATGGGCACAGAACATTGACCCACACCTGCCAGGGGCCTTTCCTGGGACTAAAGATCCCAACCTGGTCTCAACCTTGTCACCTTCTCAGCACATACCTTTCCTGCACACATAATCCTGCCTTTCTCCGTCGGTGCCTCATCCTACTAGGAAAAAAGCATGCCGCTCAAAAAGGCCGATGCCAGAGAAATCGAGGAGACACTGCCATTTTCCACATTTTTGCTGTCTACATATCCCCGCCTCCGGCGGAAGGCTGCCTATGTGGCCGGGCTGCGAAGGCAAGGCCGAAATCCTGGCATCCCGGGCCCCAGCAATCCAGTGGTTTATGGACGTGGGGACCCGGATGACATGTTTCCCACATCCAAGAGGAATCCTTGGGCCCGTCACTGGCTCGCCATTCAGCTCCGCGACGTCCACTACTGGCCCTGGCCTTTGGCCGGTGCCCCATTGCGCGAGTGCTCCGGAGCGATGTTTCTCCACCCATCACTATCATTCTGCCACCAGGGGATATGTGAGTGTGGGAGTCACCATTTGTCTGTCACTGGCAGCAGTGTCACGAGTCACTAGACTTCCAGGTACCAGCTGACCTAGGCTGCCTTCTGCCCCAGGCAAGGTCCGGAATCCTTTATCCCAGATGCTGACACCTGGGCACTGGCCGACATTAATTTTTATCAACACAGAGGTCTGAGTGAGGGTCAGCAGGCCAGCTAGGTGAAGTCAAGGCCAGGTGGGCGGGACTAAGGCTCCTTTGCCATCACCATGGAGACAGTCCCACCACCGGAAGAGTAGGCGGAGCTTATGATGGGCCTGCTGACAAGACTGAGCCAATGGCAGAGATCTGGCCCGCCAGGCAGATGACACAGGGCCCTCCATTATGACCTATGACACCTAGTGGCCACAGGATTTGAGCACACCCTGGGAAAGCCTACGCAGGCACAGGGGAGCCCCTGGTGCGGACTGGTTCAGGGCATTGGCAGAGCAGGCCAGGTACCTCTTTCCCACTTTCCTGAGGATATCGCTACGCAAGGCATCCCCACTCAGCATCTCTTGCCTCTCTCTCTCTGTCTCTCTCTGGATGTGTTCATTCTCTGAAATCTCTTCCTTCTCCCCCTGAGTCACTTCACAGCTTGGAGTGCCTGATAGAGTGCCTAGAGACCAAAGAGCAAAGGGGGAAGGCCTCTGGCTCTACTGGTTGCCCGTGGGCAGACAAGATCTGGTAGTTTATCTGGAAGGTCTAGAGAGTAGTGACTGATGGGGTAGCTACATCACCGGCGGACCCTGGCCAGGTGAAGCTTGCTGACATGTGGCAGCCTCTCCGGAGACTACTAATTCCGCTGGTAACATTGTATGCAAATACCTGGCTGAGTGCGAAGGGCAGAAAACATTGACACATACCTGCCAGAGGCCTATCCTGGGTCTGAAGAGTCCACCCCGGTCTCCAGCGACTCATCATCTCAGCACACACTTTGCCTGCACACAGGGAATCCGCCTCTCTCCACGAATGCCTTCTCCTGCTAGGAAACACAGGATGGCACTCAGCCAAAGGAGAGCTCAGGCAAAGTCAACTGAAGCCCGCATTTTCAAGATTTTGCCCTCTGCTGGGCCACAGCCTCCGGTGGCACACTGCATGTGCCTCACTTCTCCGAAGACAAGGCCGAAATCTGGGCATCCAGGGCCCCAGCAGTCCAGAGGCTGCGCATAGCGGCATACAGATCACCTCTTTGCCACGTACAGGAGGGAGGCCTCGGCCCTAGACTGGCTCCGCTAGAGCTCCACGACCTCAGCTATTTTTCCCGACCTTTGGCCCGTGCCCTTGTGAGTGTGTCACCTCTAGTTACACTTCACCTCCGACCACTCTCGATCCGCCACCTGTGGCTACCTGAGCGTGGACATCAACATCTATCACTGTCTGCAGTGTCACAGGTCACTAGGTGTCTAGGTTCAGGCTGACCTTGGCTGTCTTCTGCCCAGGCAAGGAGCTTAATCCTTCAAAGGAAATGAGGACACGTGGTCACTGGCCGACATCCTTTCTTTCATCTACACAGCGGTCTAGATGAGGGTAAAGAGGCCAGGTGGGCCAGGTGAAGGCTGAGTGCGGGGCCTAAGGCTTCCTTCCCAATCACCATGGAGACAGCCACCGCAAGGCTGGCCGGAACTTCTGACGGGGACGGGTCACAAACTCTCAGCCAATAGGAGAGGTCCAGCCTAACCGGCCGGTTCCGCACAGCCCTCCATTTTACCCATGGACACACAACGGCCCCTTCTGTCCTTGGCCACAAAATCGAGGGCACCCAGGGAATAAGTTCACAGTAGGCAACCCCTGATGTGGACACGTTCGACATACTGGGACAGCAGGCAGGTACCTCTTTGCCACTTACGCTACGATATCAGTAGGCAAGGCGCCCTTCCTCAGCATCTATGGCCCCTCTTTGTATGTGTTCTTTTAAAGAAATCTCTTTTTGCTACCCCTGAGACACATCACAACTATGAGGGGCCTGAGAGGGAACCTGGAGATGAAACAGGGGAGGCTTCTGGCTGTACCGCTTCCCCGTGGCTAGAGAATAGCAGTTAGTCTCTCTGGAAGCTCTTAGCTTCTGTTGATCGACATGGGCAATACGGTAGGGGCGGACCCTGGCCAGGTGGAGCTTGTGGGCACACGCAACCTCTGGGGGAAGAATAATTCCGCTGCTGCTTTGTATGGTGTAAACCTCCCCACGCCAAGTGGGATGGGCACAGAACATTGACCCACACCTGCCAGGGGCCTTTCCTGGGACTAAAGATCCCAACCTGGTCTCAACCTTGTCACCTTCTCAGCACATACCTTTCCTGCACACATAATCCTGCCTTTCTCCGTCGGTGCCTCATCCTACTAGGAAAAAAGCATGCCGCTCAAAAAGGCCGATGCCAGAGAAATCGAGGAGACACTGCCATTTTCCACATTTTTGCTGTCTACATATCCCCGCCTCCGGCGGAAGGCTGCCTATGTGGCCGGGCTGCGAAGGCAAGGCCGAAATCCTGGCATCCCGGGCCCCAGCAATCCAGTGGTTTATGGACGTGGGGACCCGGATGACATGTTTCCCACATCCAAGAGGAATCCTTGGGCCCTTCACTGGCTCGCCATTCAGCTCCGCGACGTCCACTACTGGCCCTGGCCTTTGGCCGGTGCCCCATTGCGCGAGTGCTCCGCAGCGATGTTTCTCCACCCATCACTATCATTCTGCCACCAGGGGATATGTGAGTGTGGGAGTCACCATTTGTCTGTCACTGGCAGCAGTGTCACGAGTCACTAGACTTCCAGGTACCAGCTGACCTAGGCTGCCTTCTGCCCCAGGCAAGGTCCGGAATCCTTTATCCCAGATGCTGACACCTGGGCACTGGCCGACATTAATTGTTATCAACACAGAGGTCTGAGTGAGGGTCAGCAGGCCAGCTAGGTGAAGTCAAGGCCAGGTGGGCGGGACTAAGGCTCCTTTGCCATCACCATGGAGACAGTCCCACCACCGGAAGAGTAGGCGGAGCTTATGATGGGCCTGCTGACAAGACTGAGCCAATGGCAGAGATCTGGCCCGCCAGGCAGATGACACAGGGCCCTCCATTATGACCTATGACACCTAGTGGCCACAGGATTTGAGCACACCCTGGGAAAGCCTACGCAGGCACAGGGGAGCCCCTGGTGCGGACTGGTTCAGGGCATTGGCAGAGCAGGCCAGGTACCTCTTTCCCACTTTCCTGAGGATATCGCTACGCAAGGCATCCCCACTCAGCATCTCTTGCCTCTCTCTCTCTGTCTCTCTCTGGATGTGTTCATTCTCTGAAATCTCTTCCTTCTCCCCCTGAGTCACTTCACAGCTTGGAGTGCCTGATAGAGTGCCTAGAGACCAAAGAGCAAAGGGGGAAGGCCTCTGGCTCTACTGCTTGCCCGTGGGCAGACAAGATCTGGTAGTTTATTTGGAAGCTCTAGAGAGTAGTGACTGATGGGGTAGCTACATCACCGGCGGACCCTGGCCAGGTGAAGCTTGCTGACATGTGGCAGCCTCTCCGGAGACTACTAATTCCGCTGGTAACATTGTATGCAAATACCTGGCTGAGTGCGAAGGGCAGAAAACATTGACACATACCTGCCAGAGGCCTATCCTGGGTCTGAAGAGTCCACCCCGGTCTCCAGCGACTCATCATCTCAGCACACACTTTGCCTGCACACAGGGAATCCGCCTCTCTCCACGAATGCCTTCTCCTGCTAGGAAACACAGGATGGCACTCAGCCAAAGGAGAGCTCAGGCAAAGTCAACTGAAGCCCGCATTTTCAAGATTTTGCCCTCTGCTGGGCCACAGCCTCCGGTGGCACACTGCATGTGCGTCACTTCTCCGAAGACAAGGCCGAAATCCGGGCATGCAGGGCCCCAGCAGTCCAGAGGCTGTGCATGGCGGCATACGGATCACCTCTTTGCCACGTACAGGAGGGAGGCCTCGGCCCTAGACTGGCTCCGCTAGAGCTCCACGACCTCAGCTATTTTTCCCGACCTTTGGCCCGTGCCCTTGTGAGTGTGTGACCTCTAGTTACACTTCACCTCCGACCACCCTCGATCCGCCACCTGCGGCTACCTGAGCGTGGACATCAACATCTATCACTGTCTGCAGTGTCACAGGTCACTAGGTGTCTAGGCTCAGGCTGACCTTGGCTGTCTTCTGCCCAGGCAAGGAGCTTAATCCTTCAAAGGAAATGAGGACACGTGGTCACTGGCCGACATCCTTTCTTTCATCTACACAGCGGTCTAGATGAGGGTAAAGAGGCCAGGTGGGCCAGGTGAAGGCTGAGTGCGGGGCCTAAGGCTTCCTTCCCAATCACCATGGAGACAGCCACCGCAAGGCTGGCCGGAACTTCTGACGGGGACGGGTCACAAACTCTCAGCCAATAGGAGAGGTCCAGCCTAACCGGCCGGTTCCGCAGAGCCCTCCATTTTACCCATGGACACACAACGGCCCCTTCTGTCCTTGGCCACAAAATCGAGGGCACCCAGGGAATAACTTCACAGTAGGCAACCCCTGATGTGGACACGTTCGACATACTGGGACAGCAGGCAGGTACCTCTTTGCCACTTACGCTACGATATCAGTAGGCAAGGCGCCCTTCCTCAGCATCTATGGCCCCTCTTTGTATGTGTTCTTTTAAAGAAATCTCTTTTTGCTACCCCTGAGACACATCACAACTATGAGGGGCCTGAGAGGGAACCTGGAGATGAAACAGGGGAGGCTTCTGGCTGTACCGCTTCCCCGTGGCTAGAGAATAGCAGTTAGTCTCTCTGGAAGCTCTTAGCTTCTGTTGATCGACATGGGCAATACGGTAGGGGCGGACCCTGGCCAGGTGGAGCTTGTGGGCACACGCAACCTCTGGGGGAAGAATAATTCCGCTGCTGCTTTGTATGGTGTAAACCTCCCCACGCCAAGTGGGATGGGCACAGAACATTGACCCACACCTGCCAGGGGCCTTTCCTGGGACTAAAGATCCCAACCTGGTCTCAACCTTGTCACCTTCTCAGCACATACCTTTCCTGCACACATAATCCTGCCTTTCTCCGTCGGTGCCTCATCCTACTAGGAAAAAAGCATGCCGCTCAAAAAGGCCGATGCCAGAGAAATCGAGGAGACACTGCCATTTTCCACATTTTTGCTGTCTACATATCCCCGCCTCCGGCGGAAGGCTGCCTATGTGGCCGGGCTGCGAAGGCAAGGCCGAAATCCTGGCATCCCGGGCCCCAGCAATCCAGTGGTTTATGGACGTGGGGACCCGGATGACATGTTTCCCACATCCAAGAGGAATCCTTGGGCCCTTCACTGGCTCGCCATTCAGCTCCGCGACGTCCACTGCTGGCCCTGGCCTTTGGCCGGTGCCCCATTGCGCGACTGCTCCGGAGCGATGTTTCTCCACCCATCACTATCATTCTGCCACCAGGGGATATGTGAGTGTGGGAGTCACCATTTGTCTGTCACTGGCAGCAGTGTCACGAGTCACTAGACTTCCAGGTACCAGCTGACCTAGGCTGCCTTCTGCCCCAGGCAAGGTCCGGAATCCTTTATCCCAGATGCTGACACCTGGGCGCTGGCCGACATTAATTGTTATCAACACAGAGGTCTGAGTGAGGGTCAGCAGGCCAGCTAGGTGAAGTCAAGGCCAGGTGGGCGGGACTAAGGCTCCTTTGCCATCACCATGGAGACAGTCCCACCACCGGAAGAGTAGGCGGAGCTTATGATGGGCCTGGTGACAAGACTGAGCCAATGGCAGAGATCTGGCCCGCCAGGCAGATGACACAGGGCCCTCCATTATGACCTATGACACCTAGTGGCCACAGGATTTGAGCACACCCTGGGAAAGCCTACGCAGGCACAGGGGAGCCCCTGGTGCGGACTGGTTCAGGGCATTGGCAGAGCAGGCCAGGTACCTCTTTCCCACTTTCCTGAGGATATCACTACGCAAGGCATCCCCACTCAGCATCTCTTGCCTCTCTCTCTCTGTCTCTCTCTGGATGTGTTCATTCTCTGAAATCTCTTCCTTCTCCCCCTGAGTCACTTCACAGCTTGGAGTGCCTGATAGAGTGCCTAGAGACCAAAGAGCAAAGGGGGAAGGCCTCTGGCTCTACTGCTTGCCCATGGGCAGACAAGATCTGGTAGTTTATCTGGAAGCTCTAGAGAGTAGTGACTGATGGGGTAGCTACATCACCGGCGGACCCTGGCCAGGTGAAGCTTGCTGACATGTGGCAGCCTCTCCGGAGACTACTAATTCCGCTGGTAACATTGTATGCAAATACCTGGCTGAGTGCGAAGGGCAGAAAACATTGACACATACCTGCCAGAGGCCTATCCTGGGTCTGAAGAGTCCACCCCGGTCTCCAGCGACTCATCATCTCAGCACACACTTTGCCTGCACACAGGGAATCCGCCTCTCTCCACGAATGCCTTCTCCTGCTAGGAAACACAGGATGGCACTCAGCCAAAGGAGAGCTCAGGCAAAGTCAACTGAAGCCCGCATTTTCAAGATTTTGCCCTCTGCTGGGCCACAGCCTCCGGTGGCACACTGCATGTGCCTCACTTCTCCGAAGACAAGGCCGAAATCCGGGCATGCAGGGCCCCAGCAGTCCAGAGGCTGTGCATGGCGGCATACGGATCACCTCTTTGCCACGTACAGGAGGGAGGCCTCGGCCCTAGACTGGCTCCGCTAGAGCTCCACGACCTCAGCTATTTTTCCCGACCTTTGGCCCGTGCCCTTGTGAGTGTGTGACCTCTAGTTACACTTCACCTCCGACCACCCTCGATCCGCCACCTGCGGCTACCTGAGCGTGGACATCAACATCTATCACTGTCTGCAGTGTCACAGGTCACTAGGTGTCTAGGCTCAGGCTGACCTTGGCTGTCTTGTGCCCAGGCAAGGAGCTTAATCCTTCAAAGGAAATGAGGACACGTGGTCACTGGCCGACATCCTTTCTTTCATCTACACAGCGGTCTAGATGAGGGTAAAGAGGCCAGGTGGGCCAGGTGAAGGCTGAGTGCGGGGCCTAAGGCTTCCTTCCCAATCACCATGGAGACAGCCACCGCAAGGCTGGCCGGAACTTCTGACGGGGACGGGTCACAAACTCTCAGCCAATAGGAGAGGTCCAGCCTAACCGGCCGGTTCCGCAGAGCCCTCCATTTTACCCATGGACACACAACGGCCCCTTCTGTCCTTGGCCACAAAATCGAGGGCACCCAGGGAATAACTTCACAGTAGGCAACCCC
Source organism: Loxodonta africana (assembly GCF_030014295.1). Lineage (NCBI taxonomy): Eukaryota > Metazoa > Chordata > Mammalia > Proboscidea > Elephantidae > Loxodonta > Loxodonta africana. Next base: position 21,740 of record NW_026975363.1, on the reverse strand, counting down.
TGATGTGGACACGTTCGACATACTGGGACAGCAGGCAGGTACCTCTTTGCCACTTACGCTACGATATCAGTAGGCAAGGCGCCCTTCCTCAGCATCTATGGCCCCTCTTTGTATGTGTTCTTTTAAAGAAATCTCTTTTTGCTACCCCTGAGACACATCACAACTATGAGGGACCTGAGAGGGAACCTGGAGATGAAACAGGGGAGGCTTCTGGCTGTACCGCTTCCCCGTGGCTAGAGAATAGCAGTTAGTCTCTCTGGAAGCTCTTAGCTTCTGTTGATCGACATGGGCAATACGGTAGGGGCGGACCCTGGCCAGGTGGAGCTTGTGGGCACACGCAACCTCTGGGGGAAGAATAATTCCGCTGCTGCTTTGTATGGTGTAAACCTCCCCACGCCAAGTGGGATGGGCACAGAACATTGACCCACACCTGCCAGGGGCCTTTCCTGGGACTAAAGATCCCAACCTGGTCTCAACCTTGTCACCTTCTCAGCACATACCTTTCCTGCACACATAATCCTGCCTTTCTCCGTCGGTGCCTCATCCTACTAGGAAAAAAGCATGCCGCTCAAAAAGGCCGATGCCAGAGAAATCGAGGAGACACTGCCATTTTCCACATTTTTGCTGTCTACATATCCCCGCCTCCGGCGGAAGGCTGCCTATGTGGCCGGGCTGCGAAGGCAAGGCCGAAATCCTGGCATCCCGGGCCCCAGCAATCCAGTGGTTTATGGACGTGGGGACCCGGATGACATGTTTCCCACATCCAAGAGGAATCCTTGGGCCCTTCACTGGCTCGCCATTCAGCTCCGCGACGTCCACTGCTGGCCCTGGCCTTTGGCCGGTGCCCCATTGCGCGACTGCTCCGGAGCGATGTTTCTCCACCCATCACTATCATTCTGCCACCAGGGGATATGTGAGTGTGGGAGTCACCATTTGTCTGTCACTGGCAGCAGTGTCACGAGTCACTAGACTTCCAGGTACCAGCTGACCTAGGCTGCCTTCTGCCCCAGGCAAGGTCCGGAATCCTTTATCCCAGATGCTGACACCTGGGCACTGGCCGACATTAATTGTTATCAACACAGAGGTCTGAGTGAGGGTCAGCAGGCCAGCTAGGTGAAGTCAAGGCCAGGTGGGCGGGACTAAGGCTCCTTTGCCATCACCATGGAGACAGTCCCACCACCGGAAGAGTAGGCGGAGCTTATGATGGGCCTGGTGACAAGACTGAGCCAATGGCAGAGATCTGGCCCGCCAGGCAGATGACACAGGGCCCTCCATTATGACCTATGACACCTAGTGGCCACAGGATTTCAGCACACCCTGGGAAAGCCTACGCAGGCACAGGGGAGCCCCTGGTGCGGACTGGTTCAGGGCATTGGCAGAGCAGGCCAGGTACCTCTTTCCCACTTTCCTGAGGATATCACTACGCAAGGCATCCCCACTCAGCATCTCTTGCCTCTCTCTCTCTGTCTCTCTCTGGATGTGTTCATTCTCTGAAATCTCTTCCTTCTCCCCCTGAGTCACTTCACAGCTTGGAGTGCCTGATAGAGTGCCTAGAGACCAAAGAGCAAAGGGGGAAGGCCTCTGGCTCTACTGCTTGCCCATGGGCAGACAAGATCTGGTAGTTTATCTGGAAGCTCTAGAGAGTAGTGACTGATGGGGTAGCTACATCACCGGCGGACCCTGGCCAGGTGAAGCTTGCTGACATGTGGCAGCCTCTCCGGAGACTACTAATTCCGCTGGTAACATTGTATGCAAATACCTGGCTGAGTGCGAAGGGCAGAAAACATTGACACATACCTGCCAGAGGCCTATCCTGGGTCTGAAGAGTCCACCCCGGTCTCCAGCGACTCATCATCTCAGCACACACTTTGCCTGCACACAGGGAATCCGCCTCTCTCCACGAATGCCTTCTCCTGCTAGGAAACACAGGATGGCACTCAGCCAAAGGAGAGCTCAGGCAAAGTCAACTGAAGCCCGCATTTTCAAGATTTTGCCCTCTGCTGGGCCACAGCCTCCGGTGGCACACTGCATGTGCCTCACTTCTCCGAAGACAAGGCCGAAATCCGGGCATGCAGGGCCCCAGCAGTCCAGAGGCTGTGCATGGCGGCATACGGATCACCTCTTTGCCACGTACAGGAGGGAGGCCTCGGCCCTAGACTGGCTCCGCTAGAGCTCCACGACCTCAGCTATTTTTCCCGACCTTTGGCCCGTGCCCTTGTGAGTGTGTGACCTCTAGTTACACTTCACCTCCGACCACCCTCGATCCGCCACCTGCGGCTACCTGAGCGTGGACATCAACATCTATCACTGTCTGCAGTGTCACAGGTCACTAGGTGTCTAGGCTCAGGCTGACCTTGGCTGTCTTCTGCCCAGGCAAGGAGCTTAATCCTTCAAAGGAAATGAGGACACGTGGTCACTGGCCGACATCCTTTCTTTCATCTACACAGCGGTCTAGATGAGGGTAAAGAGGCCAGGTGGGCCAGGTGAAGGCTGAGTGCGGGGCCTAAGGCTTCCTTCCCAATCACCATGGAGACAGCCACCGCAAGGCTGGCCGGAACTTCTGACGGGGACGGGTCACAAACTCTCAGCCAATAGGAGAGGTCCAGCCTAACCGGCCGGTTCCGCACAGCCCTCCATTTTACCCATGGACACACAACGGCCCCTTCTGTCCTTGGCCACAAAATCGAGGGCACCCAGGGAATAACTTCACAGTAGGCAACCCCTGATGTGGACACGTTCGACATACTGGGACAGCAGGCAGGTACCTCTTTGCCACTTACGCTACGATATCAGTAGGCAAGGCGCCCTTCCTCAGCATCTATGGCCCCTCTTTGTATGTGTTCTTTTAAAGAAATCTCTTTTTGCTACCCCTGAGACACATCACAACTATGAGGGACCTGAGAGGGAACCTGGAGATGAAACAGGGGAGGCTTCTGGCTGTACCGCTTCCCCGTGGCTAGAGAATAGCAGTTAGTCTCTCTGGAAGCTCTTAGCTTCTGTTGATCGACATGGGCAATACGGTAGGGGCGGACCCTGGCCAGGTGGAGCTTGTGGGCACACGCAACCTCTGGGGGAAGAATAATTCCGCTGCTGCTTTGTATGGTGTAAACCTCCCCACGCCAAGTGGGATGGGCACAGAACATTGACCCACACCTGCCAGGGGCCTTTCCTGGGACTAAAGATCCCAACCTGGTCTCAACCTTGTCACCTTCTCAGCACATACCTTTCCTGCACACATAATCCTGCCTTTCTCCGTCGGTGCCTCATCCTACTAGGAAAAAAGCATGCCGCTCAAAAAGGCCGATGCCAGAGAAATCGAGGAGACACTGCCATTTTCCACATTTTTGCTGTCTACATATCCCCGCCTCCGGCGGAAGGCTGCCTATGTGGCCGGGCTGCGAAGGCAAGGCCGAAATCCTGGCATCCCGGGCCCCAGCAATCCAGTGGTTTATGGACGTGGGGACCCGGATGACATGTTTCCCACATCCAAGAGGAATCCTTGGGCCCTTCACTGGCTCGCCATTCAGCTCCGCGACGTCCACTGCTGGCCCTGGCCTTTGGCCGGTGCCCCATTGCGCGACTGCTCCGGAGCGATGTTTCTCCACCCATCACTATCATTCTGCCACCAGGGGATATGTGAGTGTGGGAGTCACCATTTGTCTGTCACTGGCAGCAGTGTCACGAGTCACTAGACTTCCAGGTACCAGCTGACCTAGGCTGCCTTCTGCCCCAGGCAAGGTCCGGAATCCTTTATCCCAGATGCTGACACCTGGGCACTGGCCGACATTAATTGTTATCAACACAGAGGTCTGAGTGAGGGTCAGCAGGCCAGCTAGGTGAAGTCAAGGCCAGGTGGGCGGGACTAAGGCTCCTTTGCCATCACCATGGAGACAGTCCCACCACCGGAAGAGTAGGCGGAGCTTATGATGGGCCTGGTGACAAGACTGAGCCAATGGCAGAGATCTGGCCCGCCAGGCAGATGACACAGGGCCCTCCATTATGACCTATGACACCTAGTGGCCACAGGATTTGAGCACACCCTGGGAAAGCCTACGCAGGCACAGGGGAGCCCCTGGTGCGGACTGGTTCAGGGCATTGGCAGAGCAGGCCAGGTACCTCTTTCCCACTTTCCTGAGGATATCACTACGCAAGGCATCCCCACTCAGCATCTCTTGCCTCTCTCTCTCTGTCTCTCTCTGGATGTGTTCATTCTCTGAAATCTCTTCCTTCTCCCCCTGAGTCACTTCACAGCTTGGAGTGCCTGATAGAGTGCCTAGAGACCAAAGAGCAAAGGGGGAAGGCCTCTGGCTCTACTGGTTGCCCATGGGCAGACAAGATCTGGTAGTTTATCTGGAAGCTCTAGAGAGTAGTGACTGATGGGGTAGCTACATCACCGGCGGACCCTGGCCAGGTGAAGCTTGCTGACATGTGGCAGCCTCTCCGGAGACTACTAATTCCGCTGGTAACATTGTATGCAAATACCTGGCTGAGTGCGAAGGGCAGAAAACATTGACACATACCTGCCAGAGGCCTATCCTGGGTCTGAAGAGTCCACCCCGGTCTCCAGCGACTCATCATCTCAGCACACACTTTGCCTGCACACAGGGAATCCGCCTCTCTCCACGAATGCCTTCTCCTGCTAGGAAACACAGGATGGCACTCAGCCAAAGGAGAGCTCAGGCAAAGTCAACTGAAGCCCGCATTTTCAAGATTTTGCCCTCTGCTGGGCCACAGCCTCCGGTGGCACACTGCATGTGCGTCACTTCTCCGAAGACAAGGCCGAAATCCGGGCATCCAGGGCCCCAGCAGTCCAGAGGCTGTGCATGGCGGCATACGGATCACCTCTTTGCCACGTACAGGAGGGAGGCCTCGGCCCTAGACTGGCTCCGCTAGAGCTCCACGACCTCAGCTATTTTTCCCGACCTTTGGCCCGTGCCCTTGTGAGTGTGTGACCTCTAGTTACACTTCACCTCCGACCACTCTCGATCCGCCACCTGCGGCTACCTGAGCGTGGACATCAACATCTATCACTGTCTGCAGTGTCACAGGTCACTAGGTGTCTAGGCTCAGGCTGACCTTGGCTGTCTTCTGCCCAGGCAAGGAGCTTAATCCTTCAAAGGAAATGAGGACACGTGGTCACTGGCCGACATCCTTTCTTTCATCTACACAGCGGTCTAGATGAGGGTAAAGAGGCCAGGTGGGCCAGGTGAAGGCTGAGTGCGGGGCCTAAGGCTTCCTTCCCAATCACCATGGAGACAGCCACCGCAAGGCTGGCCGGAACTTCTGACGGGGACGGGTCACAAACTCTCAGCCAATAGGAGAGGTCCAGCCTAACCGGCCAGTTCCGCAGAGCCCTCCATTTTACCCATGGACACACAACGGCCCCTTCTGTCCTTGGCCACAAAATCGAGGGCACCCAGGGAATAACTTCGCAGTAGGGAACCCCTGATGTGGACACGTTCGACATACTGGGACAGCAGGCAGGTACCTCTTTTCCACTCACGCTACGATATCAGTAGGCAAGGCGCCCTTCCTCAGCATCTATGGCCCCTCTTTGTATGTGTTCTTTTAAAGAAATCTCTTTTTGCTACCCCTGAGACACATCACAACTATGAGGGGCCTGAGAGGGAACCTGGACATGAAACAGGGGAGGCTTCTGGCTGTACCGCTTCCCCGTGGCTAGAGAATAGCAGTTAGTCTCTCTGGAAGCTCTTAGCTTCTGTTGATCGACATGGGCAATACGGTAGGGGCGGACCCTGGCCAGGTGGAGCTTGTGGGCACACGCAACCTCTGGGGGAAGAATAATTCCGCTGCTGCTTTGTATGGTGTAAACCTCCCCACGCCAAGTGGGATGGGCACAGAACATTGACCCACACCTGCCAGGGGCCTTTCCTGGGACTAAAGATCCCAACCTGGTCTCAACCTTGTCACCTTCTCAGCACATACCTTTCCTGCACACATAATCCTGCCTTTCTCCGTCGGTGCCTCATCCTACTAGGAAAAAAGCATGCCGCTCAAAAAGGCCGATGCCAGAGAAATCGAGGAGACACTGCCATTTTCCACATTTTTGCTGTCTACATATCCCCGCCTCCGGCGGAAGGCTGCCTATGTGGCCGGGCTGCGAAGGCAAGGCCGAAATCCTGGCATCCCGGGCCCCAGCAATCCAGTGGTTTATGGACGTGGGGACCCGGATGACATGTTTCCCACATCCAAGAGGAATCCTTGGGCCCTTCACTGGCTCGCCATTCAGCTCCGCGACGTCCACTACTGGCCCTGGCCTTTGGCCGGTGCCCCATTGCGCGACTGCTCCGGAGCGATGTTTCTCCACCCATCACTATCATTCTGCCACCAGGGGATATGTGAGTGTGGGAGTCACCATTTGTCTGTCACTGGCAGCAGTGTCACGAGTCACTAGACTTCCAGGTACCAGCTGACCTAGGCTGCCTTCTGCCCCAGGCAAGGTCCGGAATCCTTTATCCCAGATGCTGACACCTGGGCACTGGCCGACATTAATTTTTATCAACACAGAGGTCTGAGTGAGGGTCAGCAGGCCAGCTAGGTGAAGTCAAGGCCAGGTGGGCGGGACTAAGGCTCCTTTGCCATCACCATGGAGACAGTCCCACCACCGGAAGAGTAGGCGGAGCTTATGATGGGCCTGGTGACAAGACTGAGCCAATGGCAGAGATCTGGCCCGCCAGGCAGATGACACAGGGCCCTCCATTATGACCTATGACACCTAGTGGCCACAGGATTTGAGCACACCCTGGGAAAGCCTACGCAGGCACAGGGGAGCCCCTGGTGCGGACTGGTTCAGGGCATTGGCAGAGCAGGCCAGGTACCTCTTTCCCACTTTCCTGAGGATATCGCTACGCAAGGCATCCCCACTCAGCATCTCTTGCCTCTCTCTCTCTGTCTCTCTCTGGATGTGTTCATTCTCTGAAATCTTTTCCTTCTCCCCCTGAGTCACTTCACAGCTTGGAGTGCCTGATAGAGTGCCTAGAGACCAAAGAGCAAAGGGGGAAGGCCTCTGGCTCTACTGCTTGCCCATGGGCAGACAAGATCTGGTAGTTTATCTGGAAGCTCTAGAGAGTAGTGACTGATGGGGTAGCTACATCACCGGCGGACCCTGGCCAGGTGAAGCTTGCTGACATGTGGCAGCCTCTCCGGAGACTACTAATTCCGCTGGTAACATTGTATGCAAATACCTGGCTGAGTGCGAAGGGCAGAAAACATTGACACATACCTGCCAGAGGCCTATCCTGGGTCTGAAGAGTCCACCCCGGTCTCCAGCGACTCATCATCTCAGCACACACTTTGCCTGCACACAGGGAATCCGCCTCTCTCCACGAATGCCTTCTCCTGCTAGGAAACACAGGATGGCACTCAGCCAAAGGAGAGCTCAGGCAAAGTCAACTGAAGCCCGCATTTTCAAGATTTTGCCCTCTGCTGGGCCACAGCCTCCGGTGGCACACTGCATGTGCGTCACTTCTCCGAAGACAAGGCCGAAATCCGGGCATCCAGGGCCCCAGCAGTCCAGAGGCTGTGCATGGCGGCATACGGATCACCTCTTTGCCACGTACAGGAGGGAGGCCTCGGCCCTAGACTGGCTCCGCTAGAGCTCCACGACCTCAGCTATTTTTCCCGACCTTTGGCCCGTGCCCTTGTGAGTGTGTGACCTCTAGTTACACTTCACCTCCGACCACCCTCGATCCGCCACCTGCGGCTACCTGAGCGTGGACATCAACATCTATCACTGTCTGCAGTGTCACAGGTCACTAGGTGTCTAGGCTCAGGCTGACCTTGGCTGTCTTGTGCCCAGGCAAGGAGCTTAATCCTTCAAAGGAAATGAGGACACGTGGTCACTGGCCGACATCCTTTCTTTCATCTACACAGCGGTCTAGATGAGGGTAAAGAGGCCAGGTGGGCCAGGTGAAGGCTGAGTGCGGGGCCTAAGGCTTCCTTCCCAATCACCATGGAGACAGCCACCGCAAGGCTGGCCGGAACTTCTGACGGGGACGGGTCACAAACTCTCAGCCAATAGGAGAGGTCCAGCCTAACCGGCCGGTTCCGCAGAGCCCTCCATTTTACCCATGGACACACAACGGCCCCTTCTGTCCTTGGCCACAAAATCGAGGGCACCCAGGGAATAACTTCACAGTAGGCAACCCCTGATGTGGACACGTTCGACATACTGGGACAGCAGGCAGGTACCTCTTTGCCACTTACGCTACGATATCAGTAGGCAAGGCGCCCTTCCTCAGCATCTATGGCCCCTCTTTGTATGTGTTCTTTTAAAGAAATCTCTTTTTGCTACCCCTGAGACACATCACAACTATGAGGGGCCTGAGAGGGAACCTGGACATGAAACAGGGGAGGCTTCTGGCTGTACCGCTTCCCCGTGGCTAGAGAATAGCAGTTAGTCTCTCTGGAAGCTCTTAGCTTCTGTTGATCGACATGGGCAATACGGTAGGGGCGGACCCTGGCCAGGTGGAGCTTGTGGGCACACGCAACCTCTGGGGGAAGAATAATTCCGCTGCTGCTTTGTATGGTGTAAACCTCCCCACGCCAAGTGGGATGGGCACAGAACATTGACCCACACCTGCCAGGGGCCTTTCCTGGGACTAAAGATCCCAACCTGGTCTCAACCTTGTCACCTTCTCAGCACATACCTTTCCTGCACACATAATCCTGCCTTTCTCCGTCGGTGCCTCATCCTACTAGGAAAAAAGCATGCCGCTCAAAAAGGCCGATGCCAGAGAAATCGAGGAGACACTGCCATTTTCCACATTTTTGCTGTCTACATATCCCCGCCTCCGGCGGAAGGCTGCCTATGTGGCCGGGCTGCGAAGGCAAGGCCGAAATCCTGGCATCCCGGGCCCCAGCAATCCAGTGGTTTATGGACGTGGGGACCCGGATGACATGTTTCCCACATCCAAGAGGAATCCTTGGGCCCTTCACTGGCTCGCCATTCAGCTCCGCGACGTCCACTGCTGGCCCTGGCCTTTGGCCGGTGCCCCATTGCGCGAGTGCTCCGGAGCGATGTTTCTCCACCCATCACTATCATTCTGCCACCAGGGGATATGTGAGTGTGGGAGTCACCATTTGTCTGTCACTGGCAGCAGTGTCACGAGTCACTAGACTTCCAGGTACCAGCTGACCTAGGCTGCCTTCTGCCCCAGGCAAGGTCCGGAATCCTTTATCCCAGATGCTGACACCTGGGCACTGGCCGACATTAATTGTTATCAACACAGAGGTCTGAGTGAGGGTCAGCAGGCCAGCTAGGTGAAGTCAAGGCCAGGTGGGCGGGACTAAGGCTCCTTTGCCATCACCATGGAGACAGTCCCACCACCGGAAGAGTAGGCGGAGCTTATGATGGGCCTGGTGACAAGACTGAGCCAATGGCAGAGATCTGGCCCGCCAGGCAGATGACACAGGGCCCTCCATTATGACCTATGACACCTAGTGGCCACAGGATTTGAGCACACCCTGGGAAAGCCTACGCAGGCACAGGGGAGCCCCTGGTGCGGACTGGTTCAGGGCATTGGCAGAGCAGGCCAGGTACCTCTTTCCCACTTTCCTGAGGATATCACTACGCAAGGCATCCCCACTCAGCATCTCTTGCCTCTCTCTCTCTGTCTCTCTCTGGATGTGTTCATTCTCTGAAATCTCTTCCTTCTCCCCCTGAGTCACTTCACAGCTTGGAGTGCCTGATAGAGTGCCTAGAGACCAAAGAGCAAAGGGGGAAGGCCTCTGGCTCTACTGCTTGCCCATGGGCAGACAAGATCTGGTAGTTTATCTGGAAGCTCTAGAGAGTAGTGACTGATGGGGTAGCTACATCACCGGCGGACCCTGGCCAGGTGAAGCTTGCTGACATGTGGCAGCCTCTCCGGAGACTACTAATTCCGCTGGTAACATTGTATGCAAATACCTGGCTGAGTGCGAAGGGCAGAAAACATTGACACATACCTGCCAGAGGCCTATCCTGGGTCTGAAGAGTCCACCCCGGTCTCCAGCGACTCATCATCTCAGCACACACTTTGCCTGCACACAGGGAATCCGCCTCTCTCCACGAATGCCTTCTCCTGCTAGGAAACACAGGATGGCACTCAGCCAAAGGAGAGCTCAGGCAAAGTCAACTGAAGCCCGCATTTTCAAGATTTTGCCCTCTGCTGGGCCACAGCCTCCGGTGGCACACTGCATGTGCCTCACTTCTCCGAAGACAAGGCCGAAATCCGGGCATGCAGGGCCCCAGCAGTCCAGAGGCTGTGCATGGCGGCATACGGATCACCTCTTTGCCACGTACAGGAGGGAGGCCTCGGCCCTAGACTGGCTCCGCTAGAGCTCCACGACCTCAGCTATTTTTCCCGACCTTTGGCCCGTGCCCTTGTGAGTGTGTGACCTCTAGTTACACTTCACCTCCGACCACCCTCAATCCGCCACCTGCGGCTACCTGAGCGTGGACATCAACATCTATCACTGTCTGCAGTGTCACAGGTCACTAGGTGTCTAGGCTCAGGCTGACCTTGGCTGTCTTGTGCCCAGGCAAGGAGCTTAATCCTTCAAAGGAAATGAGGACACGTGGTCACTGGCCGACATCCTTTCTTTCATCTACACAGCGGTCTAGATGAGGGTAAAGAGGCCAGGTGGGCCAGGTGAAGGCTGAGTGCGGGGCCTAAGGCTTCCTTCCCAATCACCATGGAGACAGCCACCGCAAGGCTGGCCGGAACTTCTGACGGGGACGGGTCACAAACTCTCAGCCAATAGGAGAGGTCCAGCCTAACCGGCCGGTTCCGCAGAGCCCTCCATTTTACCCATGGACACACAACGGCCCCTTCTGTCCTTGGCCACAAAATCGAGGGCACCCAGGGAATAACTTCACAGTAGGCAACCCCTGATGTGGACACGTTCGACATACTGGGACAGCAGGCAGGTACCTCTTTGCCACTTACGCTACGATATCAGTAGGCAAGGCGCCCTTCCTCAGCATCTATGGCCCCTCTTTGTATGTGTTCTTTTAAAGAAATCTCTTTTTGCTACCCCTGAGACACATCACAACTATGAGGGGCCTGAGAGGGAACCTGGACATGAAACAGGGGAGGCTTCTGGCTGTACCGCTTCCCCGTGGCTAGAGAATAGCAGTTAGTCTCTCTGGAAGCTCTTAGCTTCTGTTGATCGACATGGGCAATACGGTAGGGGCGGACCCTGGCCAGGTGGAGCTTGTGGGCACACGCAACCTCTGGGGGAAGAATAATTCCGCTGCTGCTTTGTATGGTGTAAACCTCCCCACGCCAAGTGGGATGGGCACAGAACATTGACCCACACCTGCCAGGGGCCTTTCCTGGGACTAAAGATCCCAACCTGGTCTCAACCTTGTCACCTTCTCAGCACATACCTTTCCTGCACACATAATCCTGCCTTTCTCCGTCGGTGCCTCATCCTCCTAGGAAAAAAGCATGCCGCTCAAAAAGGCCGATGCCAGAGAAATCGAGGAGACACTGCCATTTTCCACATTTTTGCTGTCTACATATCCCCGCCTCCGGCGGAAGGCTGCCTATGTGGCCGGGCTGCGAAGGCAAGGCCGAAATCCTGGCATCCCGGGCCCCAGCAATCCAGTGGTTTATGGACGTGGGGACCCGGATGACATGTTTCCCACATCCAAGAGGAATCCTTGGGCCCTTCACTGGCTCGCCATTCAGCTCCGCGACGTCCACTGCTGGCCCTGGTCTTTGGCCGGTGCCCCATTGCGCGAGTGCTCCGGAGCCATGTTTCTCCACCCATCACTATCATTCTGCCACCAGGGGATATGTGAGTGTGGGAGTCACCATTTGTCTGTCACTGGCAGCAGTGTCACGAGTCACTAGACTTCCAGGTACCAGCTGACCTAGGCTGCCTTCTGCCCCAGGCAAGGTCCGGAATCCTTTATCCCAGATGCTGACACCTGGGCACTGGCCGACATTAATTGTTATCAACACAGAGGTCTGAGTGAGGGTCAGCAGGCCAGCTAGGTGAAGTCAAGGCCAGGTGGGCGGGACTAAGGCTCCTTTGCCATCACCATGGAGACAGTCCCACCACCGGAAGAGTAGGCGGAGCTTATGATGGGCCTGGTGACAAGACTGAGCCAATGGCAGAGATCTGGCCCGCCAGGCAGATGACACAGGGCCCTCCATTATGACCTATGACACCTAGTGGCCACAGGATTTGAGCACACCCTGGGAAAGCCTACGCAGGCACAGGGGAGCCCCTGGTGCGGACTGGTTCAGGGCATTGGCAGAGCAGGCCAGGTACCTCTTTCCCACTTTCCTGAGGATATCACTACGCAAGGCATCCCCACTCAGCATCTCTTGCCTCTCTCTCTCTGTCTCTCTCTGGATGTGTTCATTCTCTGAAATCTCTTCCTTCTCCCCCTGAGTCACTTCACAGCTTGGAGTGCCTGATAGAGTGCCTAGAGACCAAAGAGCAAAGGGGGAAGGCCTCTGGCTCTACTGCTTGCCCATGGGCAGACAAGATCTGGTAGTTTATCTGGAAGCTCTAGAGAGTAGTGACTGATGGGGTAGCTACATCACCGGCGGACCCTGGCCAGGTGAAGCTTGCTGACATGTGGCAGCCTCTCCGGAGACTACTAATTCCGCTGGTAACATTGTATGCAAATACCTGGCTGAGTGCGAAGGGCAGAAAACATTGACACATACCTGCCAGAGGCCTATCCTGGGTCTGAAGAGTCCACCCCGGTCTCCAGCGACTCATCATCTCAGCACACACTTTGCCTGCACACAGGGAATCCGCCTCTCTCCATGAATGCCTTCTCCTGCTAGGAAACACAGGATGGCACTCAGCCAAAGGAGAGCTCAGGCAAAGTCAACTGAAGCCCGCATTTTCAAGATTTTGCCCTCTGCTGGGCCACAGCCTCCGGTGGCACACTGCATGTGCGTCACTTCTCCGAAGACAAGGCCGAAATCCGGGCATGCAGGGCCCCAGCAGTCCAGAGGCTGTGCATGGCGGCATACGGATCACCTCTTTGCCACGTACAGGAGGGAGGCCTCGGCCCTAGACTGGCTCCGCTAGAGCTCCACGACCTCAGCTATTTTTCCCGACCTTTGGCCCGTGCCCTTGTGAGTGTGTGACCTCTAGTTACACTTCACCTCCGACCACCCTCGATCCGCCACCTGCGGCTACCTGAGCGTGGACATCAACATCTATCACTGTCTGCAGTGTCACAGGTCACTAGGTGTCTAGGCTCAGGCTGACCTTGGCTGTCTTGTGCCCAGGCAAGGAGCTTAATCCTTCAAAGGAAATGAGGACACGTGGTCACTGGCCGACATCCTTTCTTTCATCTACACAGCGGTCTAGATGAGGGTAAAGAGGCCAGGTGGGCCAGGTGAAGGCTGAGTGCGGGGCCTAAGGCTTCCTTCCCAATCACCATGGAGACAGCCACCGCAAGGCTGGCCGGAACTTCTGACGGGGACGGGTCACAAACTCTCAGCCAATAGGAGAGGTCCAGCCTAACCGGCCGGTTCCGCAGAGCCCTCCATTTTACCCATGGACACACAACGGCCCCTTCTGTCCTTGGCCACAAAATCGAGGGCACCCAGGGAATAACTTCACAGTAGGCAACCCCTGATGTGGACACGTTCGACATACTGGGACAGCAGGCAGGTACCTCTTTGCCACTTACGCTACGATATCAGTAGGCAAGGCGCCCTTCCTCAGCATCTATGGCCCCTCTTTGTATGTGTTCTTTTAAAGAAATCTCTTTTTGCTACCCCTGAGACACATCACAACTATGAGGGACCTGAGAGGGAACCTGGAGATGAAACAGGGGAGGCTTCTGGCTGTACCGCTTCCCCGTGGCTAGAGAATAGCAGTTAGTCTCTCTGGAAGCTCTTAGCTTCTGTTGATCGACATGGGCAATACGGTAGGGGCGGACCCTGGCCAGGTGGAGCTTGTGGGCACACGCAACCTCTGGGGGAAGAATAATTCCGCTGCTGCTTTGTATGGTGTAAACCTCCCCACGCTAAGTGGGATGGGCACAGAACATTGACCCACACCTGCCAGGGGCCTTTCCTGGGACTAAAGATCCCAACCTGGTCTCAACCTTGTCACCTTCTCAGCACATACCTTTCCTGCACACATAATCCTGCCTTTCTCCGTCGGTGCCTCATCCTACTAGGAAAAAAGCATGCCGCTCAAAAAGGCCGATGCCAGAGAAATCGAGGAGACACTGCCATTTTCCACATTTTTGCTGTCTACATATCCCCGCCTCCGGCGGAAGGCTGCCTATGTGGCCGGGCTGCGAAGGCAAGGCCGAAATCCTGGCATCCCGGGCCCCAGCAATCCAGTGGTTTATGGACGTGGGGACCCGGATGACATGTTTCCCACATCCAAGAGGAATCCTTGGGCCCTTCACTGGCTCGCCATTCAGCTCCGCGACGTCCACTGCTGGCCCTGGTCTTTGGCCGGTGCCCCATTGCGCGAGTGCTCCGGAGCCATGTTTCTCCACCCATCACTATCATTCTGCCACCAGGGGATATGTGAGTGTGGGAGTCACCATTTGTCTGTCACTGGCAGCAGTGTCACGAGTCACTAGACTTCCAGGTACCAGCTGACCTAGGCTGCCTTCTGCCCCAGGCAAGGTCCGGAATCCTTTATCCCAGATGCTGACACCTGGGCACTGGCCGACATTAATTGTTATCAACACAGAGGTCTGAGTGAGGGTCAGCAGGCCAGCTAGGTGAAGTCAAGGCCAGGTGGGCGGGACTAAGGCTCCTTTGCCATCACCATGGAGACAGTCCCACCACCGGAAGAGTAGGCGGAGCTTATGATGGGCCTGCTGACAAGACTGAGCCAATGGCAGAGATCTGGCCCGCCAGGCAGATGACACAGGGCCCTCCATTATGACCTATGACACCTAGTGGCCACAGGATTTGAGCACACCCTGGGAAAGCCTACGCAGGCACAGGGGAGCCCCTGGTGCGGACTGGTTCAGGGCATTGGCAGAGCAGGCCAGGTACCTCTTTCCCACTTTCCTGAGGATATCGCTACGCAAGGCATCCCCACTCAGCATCTCTTGCCTCTCTCTCTCTGTCTCTCTCTGGATGTGTTCATTCTCTGAAATCTCTTCCTTCTCCCCCTGAGTCACTTCACAGCTTGGAGTGCCTGATAGAGTGCCTAGAGACCAAAGAGCAAAGGGGGAAGGCCTCTGGCTCTACTGCTTGCCCATGGGCAGACAAGATCTGGTAGTTTATCTGGAAGCTCTAGAGAGTAGTGACTGATGGGGTAGCTACATCACCGGCGGACCCTGGCCAGGTGAAGCTTGCTGACATGTGGCAGCCTCTCCGGAGACTACTAATTCCGCTGGTAACATTGTATGCAAATACCTGGCTGAGTGCGAAGGGCAGAAAACATTGACACATACCTGCCAGAGGCCTATCCTGGGTCTGAAGAGTCCACCCCGGTCTCCAGCGACTCATCATCTCAGCACACACTTTGCCTGCACACAGGGAATCCGCCTCTCTCCACGAATGCCTTCTCCTGCTAGGAAACACAGGATGGCACTCAGCCAAAGGAGAGCTCAGGCAAAGTCAACTGAAGCCCGCATTTTCAAGATTTTGCCCTCTGCTGGGCCACAGCCTCCGGTGGCACACTGCATGTGCCTCACTTCTCCGAAGACAAGGCCGAAATCCGGGCATGCAGGGCCCCAGCAGTCCAGAGGCTGTGCATGGCGGCATACGGATCACCTCTTTGCCACGTACAGGAGGGAGGCCTCGGCCCTAGACTGGCTCCGCTAGAGCTCCACGACCTCAGCTATTTTTCCCGACCTTTGGCCCGTGCCCTTGTGAGTGTGTGACCTCTAGTTACACTTCACCTCCGACCACCCTCGATCCGCCACCTGCGGCTACCTGAGCGTGGACATCAACATCTATCACTGTCTGCAGTGTCACAGGTCACTAGGTGTCTAGGCTCAGGCTGACCTTGGCTGTCTTGTGCCCAGGCAAGGAGCTTAATCCTTCAAAGGAAATGAGGACACGTGGTCACTGGCCGACATCCTTTCTTTCATCTACACAGCGGTCTAGATGAGGGTAAAGAGGCCAGGTGGGCCAGGTGAAGGCTGAGTGCGGGGCCTAAGGCTTCCTTCCCAATCACCATGGAGACAGCCACCGCAAGGCTGGCCGGAACTTCTGACGGGGACGGGTCACAAACTCTCAGCCAATAGGAGAGGTCCAGCCTAACCGGCCGGTTCCGCAGAGCCCTCCATTTTACCCATGGACACACAACGGCCCCTTCTGTCCTTGGCCACAAAATCGAGGGCACCCAGGGAATAACTTCACAGTAGGCAACCCCTGATGTGGACACGTTCGACATACTGGGACAGCAGGCAGGTACCTCTTTGCCACTTACGCTACGATATCAGTAGGCAAGGCGCCCTTCCTCAGCATCTATGGCCCCTCTTTGTATGTGTTCTTTTAAAGAAATCTCTTTTTGCTACCCCTGAGACACATCACAACTATGAGGGGCCTGAGAGGGAACCTGGACATGAAACAGGGGAGGCTTCTGGCTGTACCGCTTCCCCGTGGCTAGAGAATAGCAGTTAGTCTCTCTGGAAGCTCTTAGCTTCTGTTGATCGACATGGGCAATACGGTAGGGGCGGACCCTGGCCAGGTGGAGCTTGTGGGCACACGCAACCTCTGGGGGAAGAATAATTCCGCTGCTGCTTTGTATGGTGTAAACCTCCCCACGCCAAGTGGGATGGGCACAGAACATTGACCCACACCTGCCAGGGGCCTTTCCTGGGACTAAAGATCCCAACCTGGTCTCAACCTTGTCACCTTCTCAGCACATACCTTTCCTGCACACATAATCCTGCCTTTCTCCGTCGGTGCCTCATCCTACTAGGAAAAAAGCATGCCGCTCAAAAAGGCCGATGCCAGAGAAATCGAGGAGACACTGCCATTTTCCACATTTTTGCTGTCTACATATCCCCGCCTCCGGCGGAAGGCTGCCTATGTGGCCGGGCTGTGAAGGCAAGGCCGAAATCCTGGCATCCCGGGCCCCAGCAATCCAGTGGTTTATGGACGTGGGGACCCGGATGACATGTTTCCCACATCCAAGAGGAATCCTTGGGCCCTTCACTGGCTCGCCATTCAGCTCCGCGACGTCCACTGCTGGCCCTGGTCTTTGGCCGGTGCCCCATTGCGCGACTGCTCCGGAGCGATGTTTCTCCACCCATCACTATCATTCTGCCACCAGGGGATATGTGAGTGTGGGAGTCACCATTTGTCTGTCACTGGCAGCAGTGTCACGAGTCACTAGACTTCCAGGTACCAGCTGACCTAGGCTGCCTTCTGCCCCAGGCAAGGTCCGGAATCCTTTATCCCAGATGCTGACACCTGGGCACTGGCCGACATTAATTGTTATCAACACAGAGGTCTGAGTGAGGGTCAGCAGGCCAGCTAGGTGAAGTCAAGGCCAGGTGGGCGGAACTAAGGCTCCTTTGCCATCACCATGGAGACAGTCCCACCACCGGAAGAGTAGGCGGAGCTTATGATGGGCCTGCTGACAAGACTGAGCCAATGGCAGAGATCTGGCCCGCCAGGCAGATGACACAGGGCCCTCCATTATGACCTATGACACCTAGTGGCCACAGGATTTGAGCACACCCTGGGAAAGCCTACGCAGGCAGAGGGGAGCCCCTGGTGCGGACTGGTTCAGGGCATTGGCAGAGCAGGCCAGGTACCTCTTTCCCACTTTCCTGAGGATATCACTACGCAAGGCATCCCCACTCAGCATCTCTTGCCTCTCTCTCTCTGTCTCTCTCTGGATGTGTTCATTCTCTGAAATCTCTTCCTTCTCCCCCTGAGTCACTTCACAGCTTGGAGTGCCTGATAGAGTGCCTAGAGACCAAAGAGCAAAGGGGGAAGTCCTCTGGCTCTACTGCTTGCCCATGGGCAGACAAGATCTGGTAGTTTATCTGGAAGCTCTAGAGAGTAGTGACTGATGGGGTAGCTACATCACCGGCGGACCCTGGCCAGGTGAAGCTTGCTGACATGTGGCAGCCTCTCCGGAGACTACTAATTCCGCTGGTAACATTGTATGCAAATACCTGGCTGAGTGCGAAGGGCAGAAAACATTGACACATACCTGCCAGAGGCCTATCCTGGGTCTGAAGAGTCCACCCCGGTCTCCAGCGACTCATCATCTCAGCACACACTTTGCCTGCACACAGGGAATCCGCCTCTCTCCACGAATGCCTTCTCCTGCTAGGAAACACAGGATGGCACTCAGCCAAAGGAGAGCTCAGGCAAAGTCAACTGAAGCCCGCATTTTCAAGATTTTGCCCTCTGCTGGGCCACAGCCTCCGGTGGCACACTGCATGTGCCTCACTTCTCCGAAGACAAGGCCGAAATCCGGGCATGCAGGGCCCCAGCAGTCCAGAGGCTGTGCATGGCGGCATACGGATCACCTCTTTGCCACGTACAGGAGGGAGGCCTCGGCCCTAGACTGGCTCCGCTAGAGCTCCACGACCTCAGCTATTTTTCCCGACCTTTGGCCCGTGCCCTTGTGAGTGTGTGACCTCTAGTTACACTTCACCTCCGACCACCCTCGATCCGCCACCTGCGGCTACCTGAGCGTGGACATCAACATCTATCACTGTCTGCAGTGTCACAGGTCACTAGGTGTCTAGGCTCAGGCTGACCTTGGCTGTCTTCTGCCCAGGCAAGGAGCTTAATCCTTCAAAGGAAATGAGGACATGTGGTCACTGGCCGACATCCTTTCTTTCATCTACACAGCGGTCTAGATGAGGGTAAAGAGGCCAGGTGGGCCAGGTGAAGGCTGAGTGCGGGGCCTAAGGCTTCCTTCCCAATCACCATGGAGACAGCCACCGCAAGGCTGGCCGGAACTTCTGACGGGGACGGGTCACAAACTCTCAGCCAATAGGAGAGGTCCAGCCTAACCGGCCGGTTCCGCAGAGCCCTCCATTTTACCCATGGACACACAACGGCCCCTTCTGTCCTTGGCCACAAAATCGAGGGCACCCAGGGAATAACTTCACAGTAGGCAACCCCTGATGTGGACACGTTCGACATACTGGGACAGCAGGCAGGTACCTCTTTGCCACTTACGCTACGATATCAGTAGGCAAGGCGCCCTTCCTCAGCATCTATGGCCCCTCTTTGTATGTGTTCTTTTAAAGAAATCTCTTTTTGCTACCCCTGAGACACATCACAACTATGAGGGGCCTGAGAGAGAACCTGGAGATGAAACAGGGGAGGCTTCTGGCTGTACCGCTTCCCCGTGGCTAGAGAATAGCAGTTAGTCTCTCTGGAAGCTCTTAGCTTCTGTTGATCGACATGGGCAATACGGTAGGGGCGGACCCTGGCCAGGTGGAGCTTGTGGGCACACGCAACCTCTGGGGGAAGAATAATTCCGCTGCTGCTTTGTATGGTGTAAACCTCCCCACGCCAAGTGGGATGGGCACAGAACATTGACCCACACCTGCCAGGGGCCTTTCCTGGGACTAAAGATCCCAACCTGGTCTCAACCTTGTCACCTTCTCAGCACATACCTTTCCTGCACACATAATCCTGCCTTTCTCCGTCGGTGCCTCATCCTACTAGGAAAAAAGCATGCCGCTCAAAAAGGCCGATGCCAGAGAAATCGAGGAGACACTGCCATTTTCCACATTTTTGCTGTCTACATATCCCCGCCTCCGGCGGAAGGCTGCCTATGTGGCCGGGCTGCGAAGGCAAGGCCGAAATCCTGGCATCCCGGGCCCCAGCAATCCAGTGGTTTATGGACGTGGGGACCCGGATGACATGTTTCCCACATCCAAGAGGAATCCTTGGGCCCTTCACTGGCTCGCCATTCAGCTCCGCGACGTCCACTGCTGGCCCTGGTCTTTGGCCGGTGCCCCATTGCGCGAGTGCTCCGGAGCCATGTTTCTCCACCCATCACTATCATTCTGCCACCAGGGGATATGTGAGTGTGGGAGTCACCATTTGTCTGTCACTGGCAGCAGTGTCACGAGTCACTAGACTTCCAGGTACCAGCTGACCTAGGCTGCCTTCTGCCCCAGGCAAGGTCCGGAATCCTTTATCCCAGATGCTGACACCTGGGCACTGGCCGACATTAATTGTTATCAACACAGAGGTCTGAGTGAGGGTCAGCAGGCCAGCTAGGTGAAGTCAAGGCCAGGTGGGCGGGACTAAGGCTCCTTTGCCATCACCATGGAGACAGTCCCACCACCGGAAGAGTAGGCGGAGCTTATGATGGGCCTGCTGACAAGACTGAGCCAATGGCAGAGATCTGGCCCGCCAGGCAGATGACACAGGGCCCTCCATTATGACCTATGACACCTAGTGGCCACAGGATTTGAGCACACCCTGGGAAAGCCTACGCAGGCACAGGGGAGCCCCTGGTGCGGACTGGTTCAGGGCATTGGCAGAGCAGGCCAGGTACCTCTTTCCCACTTTCCTGAGGATATCGCTACGCAAGGCATCCCCACTCAGCATCTCTTGCCTCTCTCTCTCTGTCTCTCTCTGGATGTGTTCATTCTCTGAAATCTCTTCCTTCTCCCCCTGAGTCACTTCACAGCTTGGAGTGCCTGATAGAGTGCCTAGAGACCAAAGAGCAAAGGGGGAAGGCCTCTGGCTCTACTGCTTGCCCATGGGCAGACAAGATCTGGTAGTTTATCTGGAAGCTCTAGAGAGTAGTGACTGATGGGGTAGCTACATCACCGGCGGACCCTGGCCAGGTGAAGCTTGCTGACATGTGGCAGCCTCTCCGGAGACTACTAATTCCGCTGGTAACATTGTATGCAAATACCTGGCTGAGTGCGAAGGGCAGAAAACATTGACACATACCTGCCAGAGGCCTATCCTGGGTCTGAAGAGTCCACCCCGGTCTCCAGCGACTCATCATCTCAGCACACACTTTGCCTGCACACAGGGAATCCGCCTCTCTCCACGAATGCCTTCTCCTGCTAGGAAACACAGGATGGCACTCAGCCAAAGGAGAGCTCAGGCAAAGTCAACTGAAGCCCGCATTTTCAAGATTTTGCCCTCTGCTGGGCCACAGCCTCCGGTGGCACACTGCATGTGCCTCACTTCTCCGAAGACAAGGCCGAAATCCGGGCATGCAGGGCCCCAGCAGTCCAGAGGCTGTGCATGGCGGCATACGGATCACCTCTTTGCCACGTACAGGAGGGAGGCCTCGGCCCTAGACTGGCTCCGCTAGAGCTCCACGACCTCAGCTATTTTTCCCGACCTTTGGCCCGTGCCCTTGTGAGTGTGTGACCTCTAGTTACACTTCACCTCCGACCACCCTCGATCCGCCACCTGCGGCTACCTGAGCGTGGACATCAACATCTATCACTGTCTGCAGTGTCACAGGTCACTAGGTGTCTAGGCTCAGGCTGACCTTGGCTGTCTTGTGCCCAGGCAAGGAGCTTAATCCTTCAAAGGAAATGAGGACACGTGGTCACTGGCCGACATCCTTTCTTTCATCTACACAGCGGTCTAGATGAGGGTAAAGAGGCCAGGTGGGCCAGGTGAAGGCTGAGTGCGGGGCCTAAGGCTTCCTTCCCAATCACCATGGAGACAGCCACCGCAAGGCTGGCCGGAACTTCTGACGGGGACGGGTCACAAACTCTCAGCCAATAGGAGAGGTCCAGCCTAACCGGCCGGTTCCGCAGAGCCCTCCATTTTACCCATGGACACACAACGGCCCAATACTATCTCTCTATG